>NC_041394.2:59023298-59100880 GCF_900747795.2 Erpetoichthys calabaricus
ATATGTGTTTGTGTGTCTGTGCTTTGTGCTATGAGAGTCCGTCTGGAAAATAAATGAAAAAAATCCATTTGAATTAAAATGTAAACTACAGTCTTTCTCACCTGTGCAGTTCACTCCTGCATCCTCCTTGTGCTCACAGTCATTCTTTCCTAGTGGTTCATGTTGGCAGTCCCACAGGTGGGCCTCGGTGCCCCTACACCTCACTTTGTTTAGCCAGATGACACCACGTCCTCCTCCAAACTCCAGTTCTGCACTCACGGGTTCCCCACAACGAAGTTGTTGGCAGACCACCTTCACGTCCTTCATGTCCCAGTCGTCATCACAGACTGTGCCCCATGTGTCTCCATACTTTATTTCTACTCGCCCTGAGCAGTTATTAGTTCCTCCAACCAGTCTCAAGTCTAGGGTCTCTGTAAAACAAGTCAAGGGTTCATTCTTTTGTTTTAGATTTAATCACACTGTGTGACTTAGGAAATAGTTAACTATGAGCTCACCTGAGCAGCGCTCCTGAGTGAGATCCTCTGAACAGGGTTTTGGGTTATTGGTGCTGACTTTCATAGTTCCTGAAAATCATTAAATGGAAACAAAACAGATTACCTCTCAAATCTTAAATATAAAATTTACAGTCGGAGTCATTTATTGCTATTTTACACATGTATATGCGTAGATAGTGGACAAAGACATTGGTAATATATGATACCTGAAAATGTAATTCTAATTTGGGAAATATGATGATAATAAATGTGTTATGACAGCTCTGATATCTGTTTAATCTGCCATGTAGGCATGGGCAATTACCCCACACCAGTTCTTCCAAAACTCGGTCCTTGGGACCCACTGAGGCTTCAGGTTTTTGTTCCAACCAGCTTCCTAATCAGTGACAACACCTGAGAGCACTGATCTCATCTAATTAGCTGGTATTTTTTTTCTCTTATTATTCTACATCCAGAAAAGCACAGGAGCATGCTTTTTACTTTTATAAGACATTTAGAAATATTTCTGCTTTTGCTATAGAGTTAAATTCTTATCTCTCTTTTGTTGATTTCATTATATTTTGCTCTTTCTCTATCTTATTAATGACAATTAAAAACGAGCAGATCAGACACCCAGGCAAACAACACCGAATAGTGAAAGACTGCCACCTCTTTAACGTCATAACCACTAATTAGTAAATAATGGATTAATTAAATAATTACAACACCTGGAAAAGTAGAATGAAAATCAAGATGAAAATATTGTTAAAAAGAAAAAAACACATTATTCCCAAACAACTGCTTGGTACATTTTAATATGTATTTTTTTTAACCAAACTTCCATCCATCCATTATCCAACCCGCTATATCCTAACTACAGGGTCACGGGGGTCTGCTGGAACCAATGCCAGCCAACACAGGGCGCAAGGCAGGAAACAAACCCTGGGCAGGGTGCACACACACAAGGAACAATTTAGAATCACCAATGCACCTAACCTGCATGTCTTTGGACTGTGGGAGAAAGCCAGAGTACCCCCACGCAGAACATGCAAACTCCACACAGGTAGGACCTGGGAAGCTAACCCAGGTCTCCCAACTGTGAAACAGCAGCGCTACCCACTGCGCCACCTCCCAAAACGCAGAACTTGGGAAATAACACATCACTTAATTAGCCCAGGAGTCCAATCAAAAACATAAGCTGGTTGGAACAAAAACCTGCAGCCACAGGGGGTCTCCAGGACTGAGTTTTGGAAGCACTGCCCTACACTTATAAGAGAATAGATCTGACTGTGCAACTACAATAATAATTTGCCATTCTCACAAATCTATTCAGAATGAATTTAGAAAGTTTAGTGAAAATTCCATCATTCAGGGACATTTCAGCAATGAGTGATGGTAGAGTACTCAGGCAGACTGTAGCTATTAGGCTGCTTAAAAAACAGAAGAAATAGCACTTTAGTGGAGTCAGATGCAATATGAAATAAAGAAGCTTGATTTGCAAAATGCATAACATAAGACCTTTCTAATTTAACTGCCAGCCTTGGAGAATCCATAACTAATAAAAGAGATAAGCTGAATGATCTTGTCTATAACAATTTCAGAAAAAGCTCACCAGATTAGTCTAAGACAGCAACATTAAAGGAAACTTGTTTTACAGTTAAATGTTTGACAAATGGAAATGTTTACTGGAATCACATGGGCAATTTTATTTATATTAATTTTGTCATAATGAGATTAGATTTAAAGTTATGAATCTGCCACCACACCCAGGTATGGTGCATGTTGAGTACTGGTTTATATACTCCATCCTCGCTGTCCTGCCAACTGGCTTGCTGGATTCATTCTGCAAAGACAGGAGGAAAGTGCAGGTTTTTCAGTTCTTCACCAACGTGGACCAGAGACTCTTGTGCAACCTTCTTGGGCCTCATCAGCTGTTTGTTTCAAGAAGATTACCAGCATTAAAAGATGAGTGATATTTTCATTTAATGTGGCTCCATCATCAGAGTGTTTGTGAAGATTGGCTATGACTACAAAGAAAGTACCATTTATCAGGGAGTATGTGTTCAAGTCGGAATACAGCTAATACTTTGCCAAATAACTTTCCTCATAGGATCTTGTCTATAAAAGTTAGAATTTTGAATAGCATAGCAACCTTCAGGACTGAATGGGCACTGAGGTTCAGCATACAAAAAGTGTTACAGTTTATAGGCTGAGAAAGAGACAAAGTGATATGTTTGGAATCAAGTTTAACTTTTCAATGAACCTAGTGTGTGTTTGGTGTGTGTGTGTGTGCCCTGCTGTGGGCTGGCGCCCTGCCCGGGGTTTGTTCCTGCCTTGCACCTTATGCTGGCTGGGATTGGCTCCAGTGGACCCCTGTGACCCTGTTTTAGGATATAGCGGGTTGGAGAATGACTGACTGACTGACTGAATCTATCATACCTTGCCCAGAATACTGACTTAAAAAAGGAGTTATGACCAACAAATTTACAGATCATATCAAGATGTACAAGACAATTTCAATCACATGGAGTTGCTAGTTCAGTCACTCACAAACAAAGCAGAAACTATGCTCCTTCTTTGCTTTCTAGAACAAGTCTGACTTCTCTTTCTCCTGCATGTTTGCCTCTGCCTTCACTTTACTCTCAACTTCAAGCTCATTAACATAATAATCAGGGGGAGCTTTTAATCTCCATTCAGGAGCTGTTTTTTGGGTTTCCGGGGTCAGGAATGTTCTCTTGAAGTGCTGCATCTGGCTGCCGGAGATGCACCTGCAGTCTTCAATCCTAAACTAAAATAAAAGGAACAAGAAACCTTGCCGTGGTCTGTTTATTACATAAGCTGATTAGCTTCCTGCTCCCATCTTTCAGGTATGGAGACTTTTACTCCTCTATACAACATCCCACACTGTCCCTCCATTAGTACATTATGACTTTCTGCTTTCCTTTCCAGGATAGATTAGGGTGACGTGTTCTCCATTATAGTGCCAGACCAGGTTTCACTTACAATCTTTACAAGACAATCATGCCATAAATTTCCACAATCCCAAAAGTTCACACATTTTAACAGACTGGAGACCAATAGATAATCTGATGGTTAGAGGATGTTACGTTTCAGTGAGGGGAGAAGTCATCCACCAAATAGAAGCTTCTCATGGTGCCAGACAGAAGTGATGTGCTGCATGTTGGCCAGACATGCACTAATAATCTCACCATACTCTGTATGTTTGACAGTACAATTACTACTACCGTTACAACTACTGCTACTATTAAAATAACAGAACAATATTTACAAACTAAATTCTTATTTTATTTACACTTGACCTTGAACAGAAAAGCATTTTTGAAAAAGAATGAATGGTGGATTGGTGTTTGAATGGTTTTCTATAGACTTATTTAGTGTTTCCTGGGTAGTTTTTGTTATTTATTCCGTAGCATTTTAATTTTTACAGTTTATTGAATATATTCAACTTAATGTTATTTTTATAACATTTTCTTTTAATAAGAAACCAATTTGTAGAACAGTGGTTTTTATATTTACATATTTTCCAGGTTTATATTCATCTTTTGGGCGACACGGTGGTGCAGTGGGTAGCGCTGCTGCCTTGCAATTAGGAGACCTGGGTTCGCTTCCCAGGTCCTCCCTGCATGGAGTTTGCATGTTCTCTCTGTGTCTGAGTGGGTTTCCTCCCACAGTCCAAAGACATGCAGGTTAGGTGCATTGCCGATTCTAAATTGTCTCTAGTGTGTGTGTGTGCTCTGTGGTGGGCTGGTGCCCTGTCTGGGGTTTGTTTCCTGCCTTGTGCCCTGTGTTTGCTGGGATTGGCTCCAGCAGACCCCAGTGACCCTGTAATTAGGATATAACTGGATGGATGTTCATATTTTGTAATATAAGTGTAGACTTGATTATTTCATTTTTGTTTTTTTTATTTTTTGGAAATATTATTCTGAAACAAATGTGAGCTACCTTAAAATGATTAAAAAAGTAAAAACAAAACACAGAAATCTAAGGCAGCATCAATTGAATCAGTAGTTGATTTTGCAACTATGATGAAAATCTGCTTTAGTGGTAAGAATGATAAACTTAACTCTTTATTTTGTGACTTTGCACAGCGAAATCACCAGAACTTTAACCATATATACTGTACGTTCACTATTTCCTTATGTACATTTAAAGGAATATTCTGGAATTATAATGAAATTTAACACTAGTCATTTTGTTCTGTACCATTAGAGACAATTATTTTTTGTGCTTGTTTTGATTGATAGTGACTATGTACACCTTCTTGTGGTTAATCACAGCTAGATTAAAAAAACAAAAGATGTCATAGATATTTACCACTATAAGATCAATAATATTTGAATTCCAAAGATATAGTATTAAAAAGGATATTTTTGTTTGTTCTTTTACCTGTGCAATTGAATGCTGCCACTTCAGTCCTAGTGCATGTATTTTTACCCCAGGGAGAAGAGGGACACTGCCAGACGGAAGCCTCATGTCCTCTACATCTCACATTGTCCAGCCATTTTGGATCAAGGTCCAGCTTTGATAATTCTTCTTTAACATCAGACTTAAGTCTTCCACAGCCCAATTCCTGACAGAACTTGGCAGCAGTTGCTTTATCCATGTTATTTGCACAGACGCTGCCCCATGAGTTATTATAGAAAACCTGAAGTTGTCCAGAGCAGCCATCTGTTAACCGTAGTATCTTGAATTCTTTCAAAACAGAGTTTTAAAAAAGTACAAAGAAATGTTATTATATTTGTTGAAGTATTGTATACATTAGCAAAAATAAAGAGCACCTGATAAATTACTAAACATCACTATTAAAGATTTAAGGTTTTAGATAACACAGAACAAAGTAACAATTTCAAGTTCATATATTCTCTGGACAAGTAATGTTTTTCAACTTTTGACAAGTTTACACACTGACTACTAGTATAATTAGTCTACCTGTACAATTTACTCCCACATCCTCCTTATGCCTGCAGTCATTTTGTCCCCATCCGCGATGTGTACAGATCGAGAGAGATGATTCATTCCCCTGACAGTGCACATCGTCCAGCCAAATGTGTCCACTTCCTGGTCCATATGAGACTGGAGTTATGGCTTCTACAGCTGCCTCACACTGGAGCTGCCGGCAAACTACATTTGCATCTGGTAAATCCCAGGAATCATCACACACTGTCCCCCAGGATCCATTATAGAATATTTCCAGTCTTCCATCACAGACACTTGTTCCATTAGTCAGCCTGAGGTCCAAATGATCTGGAAAACAGAAATAAGACGTGCAAAATTGTGACCAGGAACCAATTAAAACTAGCCACCTAAGTTCAACAGCCAACAGCCATATGCAATTGGAGAAATGTTCAGCTTTAATGACAAAAAAGTAACACCCCATCTACAATTACGACTTTCTGAATATCATTTTAAACAATGTCACACTAGCCTCTCATTTGTAAAAGAGGAAGAATTTTGTGATGTACTTATCAGCAAGGCATTTTCTGTCACTTTCAGTGCCATGCTGAAAGTATAAGCCTCAATTTATTTTTAGATAACTCAACCAAGAGTAGAAAAGGAGCAGCAATCATGTTAGATAATTACACCATAAATTTGTTTTGTGAATAGTTTTATATCTGCGGTGGGTTGGCACCCTGCCCAGGATTGGTTCCCTGCCTTGTGCCCTGTGTTGGCTGGGATTGGCTCCAGCAGACCCCCGTGACCCTGTGTTTGGATTCAGCGGGTTGGAAAATGGATGGATGGATGGATGGATAGTTTTATATTTTGAATTATAAAGCAGCTAATATAAAGCATAATGTACATAGAAATAGCCAGTTATAATGCCTTCAAGTAGTACTTTTACAACACCTCACTTTCTTTTTTTGTGATTTTGCATATTGTGTTTTGGCACATGTAATCAAATGTTTTGTGATTATTTGTAGGAACTCTTCTCACAATGTGGTGATGTTTTTTTTTTGTTTTTTTTTTCTTATTTGGGACTAATAAGAAGTTAGTTCCTTGCCATCCTGTTCTGCCTCTAAACGTAGCGCCTTTTCCAGGCTACTGTTACTGCATCCAATGACAAAATGTGAAGGTTTTTCCTGAAGCCTCTTTAATTCTAGTAGGATAGCTGCAGGTGAATTTAACCCCAGATGTCAGGAGAATTTGTGCAGAAATATGAATCCATAAAGCATTGTTTGTAAACTTGCAAAGGACATATTAAATGTCTCCAATAACAGTAAATCCATCCATCCATCCATTTTCCAACCCGCTGAATCCGAACACAGGGTCACGGGGGTCTGCTGGATCCAATCCCAGCCAAAACAGGGCACAAGGCAGGAACCAATCCTGGGCAGGGTGCCAACCCACTGCAGGACACACACAAACACACCCACACACCAAGCACACACTAGGGCCAATTTAGAATTGCCAATCCACCTAACCTGCATGTCTTTGGATTGTGGGAGGAAACCGGAGCGCCCGGCGGAAACCCACGCAGACACGGGGAGAACATGCAAACTCCACGCAGGGAGGACCCGGGAAGCGAACCCAGGTCCCCAGGTCTACAGTAAATCCTTACCCAGCAAAAGTAAATTAGGATTATTAAGTAAACCTGATAGCAAATAACAAACATCTACTAAAAAGTAATGAACTAGAGGACAAACTAAGAACAGATGAATAAAAAGACTAAATAGATCAAAATGACACAGCTAGCACAGAGAGCTTTGTGTAATTTTTATAGTGTAGAGTTTTTAAAAGAGCTTATCTTTTATCTTTTTTGAAGAACAGTAAGATTCTAAAATGAGAAGTCAGATAACAATGCTAAACAACAAAACATCTCTGGTGTATCCTTTCTTTATTCTTCAGATGGTTCAGATTGATGCCACAGGTGAACCACCCCCAGCTCCCAAAACAAACATCCACATGAAGGCCATTCTTAAACCAGTTTTCTAATAAAACTGAATAAATCTGAACATGTAACAATAATGTTTCTATAAACCTATAAAGTTAATAGGATGGCACAGAACAGCCTCATCCTTGGGTGGTTCAGCTCTGATCCTCACTATGGAAATCTCAAATACACTGCAGGTCATGAAGTAAGTGGAGAATGAAACTTGCAGTTTTTAAAAGTATAAGCATATTCTTGTAAAAAAAATGAACTAAAATGAAATTCATGAAAATGGTTAAAGTTGAACCATAGGCTCTTCAGATCGTAGGCACATAAATGAACAACCCATCCACCATGCATTTAACATTCCCCTGTAAAAACCTTGATGTTTTGCTGAGACTTGGTGAGTCATGGAAGAAAATCACCCAATGTTGAGGCTTCACTATCTTGGGATAACATAGAAGTAAATCAACACAGAAAAAAAGAATCAAAATCTGAAAATGTTATAACAAATTGGCAAAGATTAGCATGAATAAATAATACCAACAGAAGCTTTATAATCCCATGTCCAGGATACCATATAGGAAGTAGGAGACATTCAAAATTTTATGGTTAAAGCTTTAAGAAATGGAAAACTTTAGAATGGATATACTGTACTAGAACTGGGATCATAAACAATGTTGGGCTGAATGAAATTTACTCTGTGAGTCTATGCTAGCAAAAACAGCATTCGCACACACAAATCCACTGTTATGCTAGTAACAGCAGCAAAAATATTTTGTTAAGTAAGCAGGAGAAAAATCAAGTCCATAGGCAAAGGTGCTGTAAGCTGTAACTAGGAAGTAAACAACATAGTAAAGAAAGCCAAAACACAAGACAAAAATCAAAAAGTGACTTCTGATCAAAAGTCAAAAAACTAGTACAGACTGAAACCAGAAATTCTTTTTTAAAAAGGGCACAAAGACAAAAAGGGGTTTGGAATCTGTCAACTCAGATAAGAATTTGACCTTTCTGTATGACTTTTAATCCCCATAAGTAATTAGTCAGAGGTCACAGCTTCTGATATCAATGCTGGAGCAACCTTAACAACAGGAACACAAATAGCACTGACCATAACTAAACAAAATGGAACCAATACTGGTAAAGTACAATTTACTAAAAACTAAACATCCATCCATCCATTATCCAACCCGCTATATCCTAACACAGGGTCATGGGGGTCTGCTGGAACCAATCCCAGCCAACACAGGGCGCAAGGCAGGAATAGACCCCAGGCAGGGCACACACACACACACACACACCAAGCACACACTAGAGACAATTTATAGAATCGCCAATGCACCTAACCTGCATGTCTTTGGACTGTGGGAGGAAACCCACGCAGACATGGGGAGAACATGCAAACTCCACGCAGGGAGGACCTGGGAAGCGAATCCAAGTCTCCTAACTGCGAGGCAGCAGCGCTACCACTGTGCCACCGTGCTACACAAAAACCAAACATTCAAATGTAAAAAAAAAAAATAAAAACAGATGCACAATCTGCAACATTAAATAGACAAATACAGTGTCAGATATCACAAAATTAATAAGGGGAATTCAAAAAATATATAAATAATTAGTACAATATAATATAACACCCTCATAGCATTTCTGGTGTCACCTGAAAAAAACAGCATGTATGCTTTTGAATTATGGGAATAAATCTGAGTTTAAATGAAAAACTTCAAATACTGAGGGAATATGCAATCAAGAAACTGCATTTACTGTAAATAAATATAAAAATAACCACTCATTTAAAAACAGGGGTGAAATATAATGTGATTGCATGTTAGCTCTTACTAAAGAACAGTTAATCCATTTTCTCTTAATCAGTTGGTGTTATACTCAAAGTGAATATGCATAGGTTGGGCAAAAATGTTACAGCTACAGTACCTTCTATGTCATCATGCAAAACAACACAACCAGCACACCAACCTGCAGAAATAATAGCAATTATTATCACAGACCATATTTTAATTTAAAAAGGGATAGTAAACAGTAGCCTACATTGCATTAACAAAGAATGCAACTTCTTGCTAATGTCTTTCTATTTTTAAAATTGCAAATGGAGGCATGCACTTGTGCTTATTAGCAATCAATTAGGATCCTAGCTGGAACACTTAAAATAATGAGGGAAACTTGGCAGGGGATGAGCCTCTGTAGCCATCCATCCTCTATGTTTGTGGGTATAACTTCCAGGCTATTTTAATACTGAAAACTTATCAAAAGCATTTGTCCACAATTGCTGATTATATCAGTTAATCAGAAAAGACACCATTTCCCCTCTAATGCCCATATACTTTGTTTTCCTAATATATCTTATTTTAACAGGACAAAGAGTAAGTAAGAGAAAAAAAAATTTTAAATTACAAACAAATATGCCTGTGCGTGAATATACAACAAGCTGGAGCCAAAAGAACTTTCATCCTACACAACGTAATGCTGAAGGTTTACACTGTTGGTCAACAAGCTCAAAGCCAAGCAGAGGTTGTATCCTTCAAACATATGTAAGGTGACACCCAAAAAAGTCTCACACATACAGAAACCTCAATATACATGACTCAATGTACCATTTAGTGCAATAGAAGTTAATCATCCATCAATCCATCCATTTTCTGACACTTATCTGGGTCTGGGTTACAGGGGCAGCAGTCTAAGCAAAGATGCCCAGACAAACTATTTCCCCTCCAACTATTTCAACTCCTCCAAGCAGATACCAAGATGTTCCCAAGCCAACCAAGAGACATAATCCCTTCAGCACGTCCTGAGTCTGCTCCAAAGTCTCCTCCTAGCTGGGAATGCCAAAAACATCCAGGAGGCATCCTAATCAGATGTCCGAGTCACGTCAACTGACTCCCTTTGATCTGGAAAAGTGGTGGCTCCTCCCAAATGTCTGCACTTCTCCAAGGCTGAGCCCAGACACAATGCAAACAAAACTTATTACTGCCACTTGTATTTGTGATCTCGTTTTTTAGGTCACTGCCCTCAGCTTGTGACTATAGGTGACAGTAAAAATGTAGATCAAATGGTAAATCAAGAACTTAGCCTTTAGGCAACGCTCCCTCTTCTCCACAACTAACTGCTATAACATAACTTCTCTCACTCATGAACAAGATGCCAAGGCACAGCTGGCTTAATATATAGCTATAAATAGACTACAGCACTCACTACTGCCGGGCATACGCCATGCGATGTTGGTAAGATTTTAAGCTTGAGTCAGCCTGAATTTCAGCTTCATCGGCTATCTTTTCACATGCAGTATACGAGAGGTTGCAATGCCGACTGCATCTTATGATTGGCTTGTCTTTCAATCAGAAGAATTTCTGTCATGTCAGAAATTTCAGTCAGCTGTCTTGTAGTGTGACAACTTGATTTCCTCTTGTGGCTATCAAATTTCACTGTGTATCAATCACAGTATATTCTACATGGATATTGCAGCTTCTCTGCTCATTTTCACATTTTTGGTTTCAAAAATTGAAATAGGGTGGCACGGTGGCACAGTGGGTAGCGCTGCTGCCTCGCAGTTGGGAGACCTGGGGACCTGGGTTCGCTTCCCGGGTCCTCCCCGCGTGGAGTTTGCATGTTCTCCCCGTGTCTGCGTGGGTTTCCTCCGGGCGCTCTGGTTTCATCCCACAGTCCAAAGACATGCAGGTTAGGTGGATTGGCGATTCTAAATTGTCCCTAGTGTGTGCTTGGTGTGTGTGTGCGTCCTGCGGTGGGTTGGCACCCTGCCCGGGATTGGTTCGTGCCCTGTGTTGGCTGGGATTGGCTCCAGCAGACCCCCGTGACCCTGTGTTCAGATTCAGCAGGTTGGAAAATGGATGTATGGATGGAAAATTGAAATATCATATAGCAACACAAATACAACTAAATGGCCAATGACAAAAGCATCCTAGAAAACCTTTACTGGAAGAACCTAAAATAAGCACAACAGTAAACTACATAGACTACATACCTCTACTTCTCTCTGTAAAATAGACAAAACAGTCTTGTCCATGCCTCAACCATCTGCTTTTCCAGTTACACCTTTTTCTTTTCTTTATAGTTTCAAAGCATAGTATGACAAGAATCAGGAATGCAGCTCTTTTCTGTGCTGACATTTTGCAAAGCCTATAGCCATCACATTTTTTTGAATGGGTAAAACTGTCCACTGGGGCCATTTACACGTCTAGTCTGCGCATCCATATCATGGCATGTCAATCAGATTGAACAGGCTCGTACAGTTTGAGTACATATACAACTGGTGACTCTATTGTGCAGTGTCACTAGTCGTTTGACTTCAATGTTTAAAAGTCGCACAGTGTGTGCCCAGCATTAGAGGAAAAGATTAACTGTGCCTCCTCATCCATTTCTAAAGCCTTCTGCAGTTGCAAATGTTTTCCAGATGAATCATTGCTTTACAGCTGAAAGTGAAGCAGGTTAAAAAAATAGGCCCATATAGTATTAGAACTGGAAATGTCTTTCACGAGCAAACAGAATCTATATATATAATTCACTAAGCCAGAAGACAAGTAGCCAACCATGGAAAGCACGCCGGAAGGGGCGTGGATTCACTAAGCCGCCGACAAGTAAGACACCCATGGCGCACACAGGAAGGAGCCACGCCCACCAACTCTAAGACCATTGGATGCGACGACAACTCGCAGAGCCACGCCCACCAACTCGGACGCGACGACACAGAAAAAACGGCGTCATTTATATTCGTCTGTCGTAGAGGCCACATGCACCTCCGAGCCACATTGACTGTTCATAGAGGCATGTTTCTCGCGGAGGTGAATCGCCATATGCAGCGTGTAAAATGGTTTGCGAGGGGTATCCCATGGGATCCTTAAAACAATCCTTTACAACTGAGGTTAAAACACAATGAAGTAAGCAGTCTTTAAAAATCAATAAGCCCTGTGCCTCTGTTTCATTAGCGTCTCACCTGCTTCATCCAATGGTCTTAAAGTTGGTGGCCGGGGCTCCGTGAGTTGCTCTTGCGAGCAGGCACATGACCAGGGGGTGTGTAAGCTTAGAGAACGAGGGTGGAGGGGGGAGGACCAGGTAAGAAGAGGCATGTTTGTCGCGGAACTGAATCGCTGAATGACCATGCGACGACGGTCGGCTGGCAAAAACTGGCCGACAAAAGCGTGTGCATTATACTTACTGATACGGATTTTGCAAATGTTCATTTTTTTCCCTCCTTTTAGACAACTGTGTCTTTCCGGAAGTGTTCAGCAATCAATATATTATTTTTGCGGCGTTTGCCTGCAGGACCATGTGCAGCGAGCGAGCGAGAGAGACAGCGAGAGCCTGTGACACACACACACATACAGGCATGCGCGCATGCGGGAGAGAGAGCGCGCTGGACACATAGGAATAATAATACTTCGTTACATTGATATACTGATACTGATTCTCAGTATTCAAAGCGCTATCCACACAGGAAGGAACCGGGAAGCGAACACACAATCTTCCAGAGTCTCCTTACTGCAAACCAACAACACTACTACAGCCCCACAAGGCAGTTAAAAAATACACCCCGCTTGAATTTATTTTCACTTCTGTGCATAGCATAGCATAGCATGTTACTTTTCTTGGTGGCTTATTACATTACGGATGTTTCACATGTACATTGTTTCCTTTGTGCTTAAAAGACATTAAAAAAGTGTTTCTCAACTACGCCATGGTCTTAATGTTGGTGGGCGGGTCTCCGTGAGTTGCTCTTGCAAACGGGCACATGACCAGGGGGTGTGTAAGCTTAGAGAACGAAGGTGGACGGGGGAGGACCAGGTAAGAAGAGGCATGTTTGTCTCGGAACTGAATCGCTGAATGAAATTAAACGCGTGTGCATTGTACTTACTGAAAGCACCGTTACGGATTTTGCAAATGTTCATTTTTTTCTCTCCTTTTAGACAACTGTGTCTTTCCGGAAGTGTTTAGCTATCAATATATTATTTTTGCGGTGTTTGCCTACAGGACCACGTGCACCGAGAGAGCGAGAGCGTGTGACACACACACACACACACACACACAGACAGACAGACAGACGCGTGAGAGAGCACGCTGGACATATAGGAATAATAATACTTCGTTACATTGATATAGCAGTGTTCTCAGTATTCAAAGCACTATCCACACAGGAAGGAACCGAGAAGCGAACACACAATCTTCCAGAGTCTCCTTACCGCAAAGCAGCAACACTACTACAGCCCCACAAGGCAGTTAAAAAATACACGGGGCTCGAATTTGTTTTCACTTTTGTAGATAGCATTGTTGCAATTTTACTTTTCTTGGTGGCTTATTACATTACGGATGTTTCACATGTTCATTGTTTCCCCTGTGCTTAAAAGACATTAAAAAAAGTGTTTCTCAACTGTGACTACAAGTACTGACAACTGTGTCGTTCAGGAAGTGGTCACCCATCAATACATAATTATGCGGCGTATGCTACGCCGTGGGTTGGCTAGTACTATATAAAGTACAGAGTGCCATGGTAGCACAGTTGATGATGATGCTGCTTCACAGATTTTTTTTGTTATCTAATTACTTTCTGATCATTTATTAAATTCCTTTTGGATGTAATACCAGTTGTAATGATGAAGAACTGGTCTGTTCTTTGGGTATGACATTCATAGGCAGGCACAGATAATATTATCTGAAATATTTAGTGATTTATTGCAAACATTTAATTTAAGTTCATCCGACTTAACTGCAAGTGTTGAAGGATCAAGCTTTACTCATTGGCTGGCAATTTCAAAGAGCAAGAATCTTTCTGGTTTCTACCCAATACTTTAAATTGTGAATTTGCCTGTATGTCAAAACAGATTAACCATAAGACTCTCTGACACATTTTTAATAATACCCTTCATTTATTCATTTAATAAAAATACATGTTTTCAGAAATGTATTTCAAAAATACAATTTCAGTTTTAAAGGCGTGGTTTCTGTATTTCGTTGACTTTACTTTATGCTAGTAAGACAGCACATGTGCTGTGTAGGCAAAGTTTGCAACATAAAATCACAATTGAAAGTGGCCTTGTTAAGCATCTTGTAGTGGAAACACATCGTAGTAATGAACCACCAGCCGGCAAAAAAAAAACAAACAGTAAAAATAGATGGTTGTTCATTTTGTGCTACATTTTCAAGTCTGCACACAGACGATTTTACTTAGATTTGATCAATTTGTATGTATTGATCAACTCAAGAAGTGTGTTTCTAGATGGTGGGATTAGCAAAATGATGTCCAAATAAGACAGACAGAAGACATAATGAGATAAGTTAATATGTATAATAAGAGTTAAAGTTATTATAAAGAAGCCCCTCTTTACTGTACCATCACTTTCCACATTGATTTAATCTGCAAAACTTCGACAATCTATAGAGCTTCCCAGCCATGCACACTTTAACTATTTTCAAAGCAAAAAGACAAAACAATAATAATACGATCAATTGATACTCTCAGTCGTAATTCATCCAGTTGCCTGGACAAATGAGATAAGATGATGGAGACAAAGAGAGAATGAACAGCTTTATAGTCCAAAACTGAATGGTCACAGACAGGTGATGGGCATCCTGTTCTCCTTGTATAATGATGTGCAGAATAATTTCTCACATGCATGCTGGCCTTCTCTTCTAACACATCCATGTTTGTCCATCTAGCACATGCAGTTGACGTGCACAGGCACACACAAGACCACACACTGACATATAAAAACTAAAAATGCATGCAACAGCAGACACATACATGCATGGCTGTTGAACACATTTGCATTATGCACACTCTCACAGACCCTCTTTGCTAAGTGAATGTCTGAAGAATACAATACACTTTATGCTGATATATGTGTACTCTTCATTGTGGAAAGAGGCCGAAAAAAATAAAGCTGTCATTTCAGAAGCATCAATTTGAATATGTTATTCTTGAAGTTAGGAAATGAATGTTCACTCACCAACACATTGGACTGCAGCATTAGCACTACCTACACATTTGTTTTCCTTCGGTTGACTGCAGGACCCCAAATGTTTTTCATTCCCAGAACACAGAAAGCCTTTTAGACACACAGTTTTACTGCTCTTCTTGTATTGTGAAGAATTTGGCATTTGAGTCCTAGTGCCACAGCCAAGTTGTCTACACACCACTGTGGCATCTCTGGAACTCCAGGATTCCATCATGACTCTTGCCCAGTCCTTCTTGTAATAAACTTCCACCCATCCTTCACATCGACTGGGGCCACCTGACAGTCTAACTCCAAAATTCTGGTCTGGAGAAAGACAAAAGAAAACAGGGAGTAAAAATGTAAGGAAAATGAAACTACCTCATAAAAGAAGATAAGGCACTGCATTTATATTTAATGTTCCTGCTCTTTCACATTTGCCAAAATTAAATGATTACAATTTAAGTTTTTACTGTAAGATTTATGTGATAGCTGTCAAACAAAGAATTTCAATTGTTTACACTACCATTTAACCTCCTCTGTATCAACACTGTAAAAGACATGTTTGCTCATTTTTTATATTACAGTCTCATGGAATTTGAACTGTAGACTCAAAAACATCTGGAATAACTGAAACTGTTAGTTAATCTGCTGTGTTATTAAAGCTTGCCATCAAAAGCTAACAATGACTGATATATACTAATCAGTTTTGTAACCTGAAAAATTCACAGTTATATGAAAATTGAAGCATCCTTTCTTTTGGTTTTATATTTTTTTGTACTGTCCATTGTGCACATCTATATATATATAATTCACTAAGCCACCGCCAGAGCAAGCAAGACACCCATGGAAGCAAGCAGGATGGAGCCACGCCGACCAACTCTAAGACCATTGGATACGACAACAACTCGTAGAGCCACGCCCACCAACTCACACGTGACGACACAGAAAAAATGGAGTCATTTATGTTCATCTGTGCTAGAGTCCACATGCACCTCTGAGCCACGTTGACTGTTCATAGAGGCATGTTTCTCGTGGATGTGAATTGCTATATGCAGCATGTAAAACAGTTTACGAGGGGTATCCCATGGGATCCTTAAAACAATCCTTTAAAACTGAGGTTAAAACACAATGAAGGAAGCAGCCTTTAAAAACCAATAAGCCCTGTGCCTCTGTTTCATTAGAGTCTCACCTGCTTCACCGATGCAGGCCCTGCAACAGTCAAGATGCTCTCTCAGCAGCTGACCTTCTCTGTGCCTGACTCCACTACTGTCAGTTGCCTGATTAAAAATGGCCTTTTCAAGGGGAGCTATGGACCCGCTATACCACAGGAATACTGTGACATTGCCTTCGAGCCTGCTCTCGCTCACTCTAACGTACCGGCTTTCTCTCTCTCCTCACTCGCTCCCACACTGCACAGGGGAGAAACGTCCCAAGCACGACTCCACCAGGAAACCGTTTCAGCCAAACTTCCACGCCCCTCGCTACGCTGTGAGCGCGATGATTATTTATTTAAAAATGGCCTTTTGAAGGGGAGCTGTGGACCCACTATACCACAGGAACACCTGTGACATTGCCTTCACATTGTTTTCCTTTTATTTCTGATCCCGTCGAGCAGATCAGACACCCAGGCAAACAACACTGAATAATGAATAGCTGCAACTACTTTGCCTGCCCCAACTCCTCACCTGAGTCAGTTTCGTCTGTGTTCAGCAGTGTTTCCCTAACTCGGTCCTGATGAACCCCTATGGCTGCAGGGTTTTGTTCCAACCGGATTCCTAATCATTACTGCTGGTGAAACTCATCCAGGATAAGTCGGTTTTTCAAATGCAGTCGTATAGCAGATTAGTCTACCTGGATGAAATAATCTTTGATGAATGCGCGCCCCTGCGCTGAGGGAAAAGCCAATGTATATTGAGTCTAGAAAACATGATCAGCAAGTCTTTGATAGGCTGCAACAAAATGATGAAAGAACGGACGCATTTTTTTCACACAAACTGTGTGTGTGGGTGGGTGTGTGTTTGTTAGTTAGTTAATTAGTTACTTGAAGGATTTCAAGATTTAATATGCACAAGCGGTAACACTGCAAAAGCAGCCCAAACCAGAAAAGACAGCTGGCAAAAAGTGGCCGACAAATTAAACGCGTGTGCATTGTACTTACTGAAAGCAGCGTTACGGATTTTGCAAATGTTCATTTTTTTCCCTCCTTTTAGACAACTGTGTCTTTCCGGAAGTGTTCAGCCATCAATAAATAATTATGCGGCATATGCGTGCAGGAACACATGCAGCGAGCGACACACAAACACATACAGGCGGCGCGCGCGAGAGAGAGACCGCTGGACATATAAGAATAATAATACTTCGTTACATTGATATAGCAGTGTTCTCAGTATTCAAAGCGCTATCCACACAGGGAGGAACCGGGAAGCGAACCCACAATCTTCCAGAGTCTCCTTACTGCAAAGCAGCAACACTACTACAGCGCAACAAGGCAGTTAAAGAATGCACCGGGCTCGATTTTGTTTTCACTTCGTAGATAGCATTGTTGCAATGTTACTTTTCTTGGTGGCTTATTACATTACAGATGTTTCACATGTTCATTTTTTCCCCTGTGCTTAAAAGACATTAAAAAGGTGTCTCTCAACTGTGACTCTGGAACATCTCAGTACGCAAGCTATATTAAGCGTCAACAACGAAGACTCGCTACACCTTAATCTACAAGTACTGACACTTATCCCTACCAACGAAGTAACTTTCACCAGCATGGCCTTCTTCGTCACAGACGATCCCGCTTTCAGTCACGGACAATTATATGTTGCTCTCTCCAGAGGTCTATCTTTTCATTGCACTCACAGTCGTATCCTCAAACCCATGCCATTTGGACAACTGTGTCGTTCAAGAAGTGTTCACCCATCAATTTATAATTATGTGGCGTATGCTACGCCGCGGGTTGGCTAGTATGTTATATTTCCTATAAATGCAACCATAATTTACTGGCTACTTTCCCTAAAAAGACCAATGGTATTTTAGTGACATGGCTTTGGATGGCATGGATGACGTTAATGCTTGGGACATATGATCTCTTTTGTATTCATGTCACATTTTACTTTTTGGATCAGCTGCATTTCCCAACATTTAAGGATATACATTTCACAGTTACAATGTACTTATATCCAGGACTTAGGTCCACTGCCTTCATCAGTAGTTCCTTCAGATCTAACCCAGGTATAACTGTTACTATAGCCTTCTGTCCTTCCAAATCCCTGATTGACCTACCTGAGAAAGACATGGTCCCTGTCACCAGAACAGAGGAAAAGCACAGACAGGAAAAGCAGAATTAATTAGTTTTCATATTTTAATGTTCAGTAACATAAGCAACAGCAGAGTATGACAATTCATACCATACAACCTGGATCATCCTGTAGTTCTGTAAGCAGATAAAGATGTATCTAGGTGGCACATGTCTTGTAACTGCTTGAAAACTTCTGCAGTAACTGAAAGCCATCTTAGTTCTATTTTGTCCTCTGTGGAAGATCAGCCTAGACACCAAGAAAGCCAATGTCCAAAACATACGCTTTAATTACCTCTGCTCACACAGCACAACCACCAATTACTCAAAGTCCTTTCTTTAATTCTCCTTTCCTGCCACCTCCACTCCTCTCTTGCAAGCTTCGTCCTCTTCCACCCGACTCCGGCTCCCTGAATGGAATGAGGCAGCACCTTTTACGGCAAACCCGGATGTGCTCAAGGTGCTCCCTGATGCTCTTCCTGCAGCACTTCCTGGTGTGGCGGAAGTGTTGCAGTCCAATGCTTGGGAACCATCCAGGCACCCCCTATCCAGGGGTGCTTCCATGTTGCCTCCCAGGGAAGATATGGCCCCTCTACCGGTCCTTCCCTTCTCGAGGCGTCCCGGTGAGGCAAGGTCCATGGTCGTGTGCCCCACCTCCTTCTCTCCTTTTTTCCTTCTCATTTGTCTAACCTTATATAGTTATACTTAGGTATGATCCTTTTATCCCAGGCTCATAAAATTAAAATTCTGTTGCCAAGATCAGCCACTT
Organism: Erpetoichthys calabaricus; assembly: GCF_900747795.2. Classification (NCBI taxonomy): domain Eukaryota; kingdom Metazoa; phylum Chordata; class Cladistia; order Polypteriformes; family Polypteridae; genus Erpetoichthys; species Erpetoichthys calabaricus. The sequence continues at coordinate 59,042,671 of NC_041394.2, forward strand.
TACATGCACCTCTGACATCAGAAGTGGGAGACAACAGCTCTGTATGCTTACAGTATATAACTTAGAAACAGCTTATACAACTATAAACACCATACATACATTATAGTAGCAGTTCTACTTATGCTTTTGATTTAAACTAGTTAGCTCTTAGCTCTTATCAGCAAAATCATGCACAACCTAGCATCATCCCACAACTGTATTCCTAAAACACTAGACTTCCAATGCCACAAAGCTTTTCATACTTGCTAGTTTGATTAATTATCAAAATATTCACGTAATTTGTAAGCAAATATAAAAGCATTAACAGACAAGGTACATTTTTCAGTAGCCAAGTAACATAATAAGCTGTTGTACCATACAGTAGAAAAAAAATAAAGTGTCTTTGTAATATCACACTTTTTAAATGTTAAAAGAAAAGTTCTGCTTCTTCTAGAAAGTTCTACTCCTTTCTCCTACTTTTGTATTTATGTTAACTAACCTGTAGTGGCTGACATGCACAAAAGCTGGATACAGAACAGAAATATTCATAGAGTGGTCTAGGTGATCAGTTATCTAACATTTTGAATTTCTTCTGGTAAAAAAAATATATATATTTTTTTCAGTTATATATATATATATATATATATATATATATATATATATATATATATATATATATTCTTCCTTTTTACCAATGTTCACATCTTTTACAAATAAATATGTCACACTGATAATATTTAATAATACTTTGGAGTATTCTGAAGTTTTGTAGTTTCTGAAGTTTACTCAAGTTCCAGATCCCTCTGTTTTACTGTGTGATCCTGTATTCAGTTCCTAAGTTGAAAGCTCTCCAATTGCAGCAACTTTGTGTCGACAACTGTACCATTGTGATGTGTATGTCACATTTTTAAAAAGTGTTTCAACAAAATGAACAAATATCAGAAGAGGTAATTATTCTGGTTTACAAGGAAACTAAAATCACCGTGTGTTCAAAGAAAACTCGAGTGCAAGTTCTGTTGTGATCTTTTCTCCTCGCACTGCTTATGAAACACTTGTAAGGTATGGCAGGCAGGGACAGGTGTCCCACCCAGATTGGGCTCCCTTACCGTGCCTGGCCGTGAGGCACAGGAAGAAAACAGTCCTGAGATTGGGACATAAGATTCCCTGAAAGAAATGGCAATGCTGGCATCCTGACAGGATTCAATGAAAGAACATTACCTGGTCGGGAGGCCAGCTTAAAGGAAGGACTATACTCTGTGGTCTTTGGGACTTCCGACCAACCCAGAAGTTCTTCCATCAGACTATGCCCGAGTACCAGAAATACTCCTAGGTTGGAGATAAAAGGAATCACCCTGACAAAGCTCACCTTGCTGTGTGGAAGAGAGGAAGAATAAGGAAGAAAAGGTATTGTGCATTCAGAAACCTATTGTGAAAGATTTATTGTTAATTAACCATTTATCTGAACCTAGGATTTGCACCTGTGTGGTGGTGTCTGATATTTGGGAGGTTGCAGCTGGTAACACACTATTGCTATATGCTTCACATTTGAGTGTAAATAGTTTTATTATAAAAAGCATTTTTTATTTTTAATATTTGTGTAAAATCATTACATCCATGAAGTTTCCTTAAGTGGGTTTACTGAATGGATGAATAGATGGATATATGTGTAGATATTTTTCAGTTAGAGTGCATTTAACAATTTTAATTTGCAGCCATCTTTAAACAGATTGACTTTACATAGATTTAAGTAACAACAATCTGAATAAAATATTTTAGGTGATCACAGTATGTGACAGATACTCACTAGAACAAATAACACCGGCATCATTCTTATGTGTGCACTCCTCACGTCCGTAATCAAGAGCTGGGCACTTTGTCAGGTCAGTCTCATCTCCCTCACAGTGAAGATTATCTCTCCATATTTCTCCTTTGCCTTCTCCAAACCTGGCCTGTCCAGGGGCTTCAATTGCATATCCACAGCCTATCTGGTTACAGAGAACACTGGCGTCCTGCAGGTCCCAGTAGCGATCACAGACTGTTCCCCACCTACGGTCATAGTAAAGTTCAACTCGTCCAGAGCACTCAGAATCAGAACCGTTCACTAGTCTGCAAGCTAAAAACAAGCAAGAAGGAGAGAATCATCAAAGAGTGTAATAAGATGAGCACTCTGTTTAAATTCAGTTAATCAGCTGAATTGATTGCATCATATCTAACAGGAGCTAATCCCTTCTAGTCTTTGTGTGCACGTCTTGGTGCTGTTATTGTAAATAAAGGATGAGCAATGAGAACCAGTAAAAACAGGTCAAACTCATCCTAAAAACTATATGACAACTAAGTGATTAATGGCAAATTTACTTGATTCAGACCTTCCCATTTTATATTTCCATTTTATATCGTATTTATTGTTTACTAGCCATGTTACCTGTCAAAGATGAGTAATAGAATAAACTTTAAAAAATACTTGATATCTCTTGCCCTATCTATACCTTCAGCTCCTTTCCTCTGTGTCCTTGTGTGTCTTAATCTCTCATAACTGGAATTATTCCCATAAAGCCTTCTTCTTAAATTCTGTCATTTCGATAAACCTTGTTGGCCTCCATTACATTTTTATACTGTACTTCTCGTCTTTAGATGTGACTCTGAATGTGGCGACTACCCCTTTACTCTTCCTTGTGTGTCTCACACTTCCTCTTTTAATCACTGAAGCTACACTGACCAATCAGATTGCTCTGAGGTACTGGACACATGCACAGACCTTAACATTTTATTATATAGTAGATGTAGTTAAACTAAGACTCAAATGTAGATTTCACAGCATTGTGTTCTACTCTTTGGAAAGTTTGTATACTAAGTCTCAACCCACTAATGGGCTCAAGATTTTTTGAGGCATAGCAAATGTGGAGTACAGTTTGGAGAATCCCTGAAATTTACAATCTGTTCCAATACTGCCTGAACTAATATTTTAGAAACAGAAATAAACATTTAACTTATTGCTGCTTTGATGTTATAATATTATTAGGGACAGTGTGTTACTTTTTACACCACTTACACTTGTTTAACTATGAGCAGACCTATTAAGCAATTGCATTCTAAAAATTCAATATTTATGTTTTGTGTTATGTAAATGTTGTTGAACATAATTTGGTTATTAGTCAGTAAGGACACATAATTTACCCAAAGAATGAAGCAATACGGGCGGCATGGTGGCGCAGTGGGTAGCGCTGCTGCCTCACTGTTGGGAGACCTGGGGACCCGGGTTCGCTTCCTGGGTCCTCCCTGCGTGGAGTTTGCATGTTCTCCCCGTGTCTGCGTGGGTTTCCTCTGGGTGCTCCGGTTTCCTTCCACAGTCCAAAGACATGCTGGTTAGGTGGATTGGCGATTCTAAATTGGCCCTAGTGTGTGTCCTGCGGTGAGTTGGCACCCTATCCGGGATTGGTTCCTGCCTTGTGCCCTGTGTTGGCTGGGATTGGCTCCAGCAGATCCCCGTGACCCTGTGTTCGGATTCAGCGGGTTGGAAAATGGATGGATGGACAACAAAAGAATATTCTTGTACAATGTAGCTCTTAAAAATGTCTTAATTAGCATAAGCCACCCTAATTCGGGGTGTTCATAAGAAATGTAAATATTTACTTCATGAGGTAGAAGTACATAATAAATGTGAATAGTTGCATCATATGTTTGAAATATAAAAATATGTGCCTTGATTTAAACATTTAAAGTCTGAATATTCTTGATTGTAACAGAATCTGTCTTTTTTCACCCTCTGACATAATGAGCTAGACAAATTTAAAGGATGAAAAATAAAAATAATAACATATTTGACATTGAAATTGTATAAATTGATAATCCACGTGCTTATTTTTGAAATTTGTCATTTTAACCTTCTGGGAGTGGACCTTAGAGGGATAGGACCACCAGTAAAGCATAAAATGTTAAAAACATCAAATTCATGATCAGCAACCTCAAAATGCCATAAAATGTCACTCCACATGCCTAAATTACTGATTCTCATTTTTTTCGACATTTTGTGAAAAGAAGTAAATTTGACCCTTCATATCCCTTTATGGGGTGAACAGCTTGGTTTGATTGATTTGGCATTCACAACTTCAAGTCCTTCTAATCATTTTTGCTAAAGAGGCCTATTAATTTAATCTTTATCAAAAAGGTGTAATTTCCTGAACAAAATGTGGTCAAGCATATTGTAAAAATTAGTGTTTTTTGGGTCTAGATGGACAAAAATATGGGGGACCCCAAAAAGCTCAATGTCTTGCATAACTAGACATTAAGACAAGTCAAACAGTGTATCATATGTGGGGGTTTTCTTATACCAGTGAGTCAGATGTAGCCGTACAAAAAAACCCCAAATAATATCAAATTGTTCATAACTAATCGTTATGAATACAATACTGAAGTGATCAGTAAAGTCCAGATTTTATCCATTCATCCATCCATCCATTTTCCATCCCGGTGATTCCAAACACAGGGTCACGGGGGTCTGTTCGAGCCAATCCTATGCAACACAGGGCACAAGGCAGGAACCAATCCCGGGCAGGGTGCCAACCCACCGCAGCCAGATTTTATTATTTCAATATAAAAGATTTTTTTGTAAATACTCAATAGTTCAAAGAATAATAAAAAAAATCAAAAACTTACGAACACAAACAAGTCCAACATCGTTCCTTTTAGTACAACGCCCTGCTGCGCTGTTTGGTGATGAACAGTCAAAAATCTTTTTTTCACTTTCTCTGCACTGAATCTTTTTTTCCCAAACTGTACCACTTCCTTGACCAAACATTCCTCCCTGATATTTTTTGGGAGCTCCACAACCCAGTTCACGGCAGACAACCTCAGCGGCCATCTGATTAAAGTTGGCCTCACAGATGCTCTTCCAGCTGTAACCATCTAACATTTCTAGTCTCCCAGAGCAGGAGCTGCTGCCACCAACTAAACGGGCACCAGTACCTGAAAGGGAAAAACAAAAGTTGTAATGTAAAAGTGAGAAAACAAGCAGACCTAGAAGAGCAAAATTGGAGCCTCACAACAACTAAAACACTATATGATAATAATGATAATTACAAATAAAAATATAATGAAAAAATAAGACTGTCAAATTTATTTAAATTCATTGTGTTGTAAATACAGCTCCTGATTCGTGATTTTGTTAGGTACATGTAACTGTCTCTTAAATGAGTGAGTATGTCCATTTCACAGTACAGAGACTGCCCTGGTTAAAATCACCAATGGCCTGCTGATGGCTGCTGACTCTGGGCTGTTAACCATACTTGTCCTCCTTGATCTGAACTCTGCCTTCGATGCAATCTCTCATGAAATTCTCCTTGAGAGATTTAAATCAAATGGTATTATTGGCACTCCACATACCTGGTTTAAATCTTATCTCTCAGATTGTACACAGTTTGTACAATTAAAAAATTTCTGATCACAAGTTTGCCCAGTTTTTAGTGGTGTACCCCAAGGCTCTGTCATGGGTCCCCTTCAATTTATTATTTATCTTCTGCCCCTTGGTCATAGCTTTAGGAAATTTAATATTCATGTTCACTGTTATGCTGATGACACCCAGCTCTATCTGTCTACTAAGCTTGTTTCCACTCTTCCAACTTTTTCCCTCTCTGACTGTCTGCAGGAACTTAAATCACGGCTGTCTGCTAATTTTCTTAAATTAAATAGCGATAAAACAGAGGTTCTCCTGGTAGGAACTAAATCTGTTTTGGATAAATGTGATAATATTTCATTGACTATTCATAATTGTCTAATCTTTTCTTCCTCCCAGGTTAAGAGCTTATGTGTTATTCTCGATAGTACCCTAAAATTCGAGGCACATATTAATAATGTCACTCAGTCTACATATTTCCATCTACGTAATATCAGCCATTAATGTCCATCTCTTTCAGCTACCAGCACTGCTATTCTTGTTCATGCTGTGTTTACATCTCATATTGATTATTTTAATTCTATCCTTTCTGATCTTCCTCACAAACTCCTTTACAAACTCCAATTGGATCAGAATGCTGCAGCTCGTATTATTACCAGAACCTCTTCCATAGAATACGTTACTCGTGTCCTTCAACAGCTTCACTGGCTCCTTATTAAATATCACATTGATTTTAAAATTCCGCTTATTACTTACAAGACCCTTCATAATATGGCACCTCCTTATCTTTCTGATCTTCTTCACATCTCCATTCCTTCTCATATCCTTAGATCTTCTTCCTCTATCAATCATATTATACCTCCTGCTCACTTGACTATCATGGGGTTTAGAGATTTCAGTCGAGTAGCCCCTCGCCTCTGGAACTCTCTCCCACAAGACATTCGTAATTTCGACTCTCTTCCTACCTTTAAATCTCATCTTAAAACACATCTTTTTAAGATGGCTTATTCTTCTTCTTATTGTAGCTGATAAATTTAAATTCAATTTTATTATTGTATTTATTCTGGTTTTATTGTACTGTAATATTTTATTAATTTTATGTCGTGACTGTTGTTATTAATGTGCTCTGGAAGGTGTCCTTGTGTGCTTTGAAAGGCACCTATAAATAAAATAAATTATCAGTTATTATTATTTATTATTATGGGTGTATGTCTAAGTGCCATCTGCAATGGATTGAGGTGGGTTCCTGTTTTACAGCTGTGGTTGCCACAATGGGCTTTAGCCTCAGAAACACTGACCTGACTTAAGAGGGATGGATGTATGGATGGATGAATGGATGGATGGAAACAAACAGAGTAGCAGTACATGGTTTTGAAAACAATTCTATCCTCACATACAATATTTTTCATACATCAAGAATGAAAGTTGAGCTGCAGTCACGTAATACTAAAGCTAAGTTAACCCACAGTACATGTGATTGAGGTGGAATAATCTAAAGTTTTGTCATAAAATTTGTGCTTCATGTGTTAAGATAAGTAGCATATAGAGAGAATAAAATGACCTAGCAGAACCAAGAGTACTGTAGGAGCAGAATTTCTTCACTTGCCCATCTTTGTATGGACTTCCCAAATATTACAAAGTCATGAAGACAAGATGGAGGACCCTTTTAGACAGAAGCTATTGTACTGCACTTGGAAATAAGCAGCCATAAGATTAGTCTAGCTTGACCATCTACCTTTATAAAGTGAAGGATTCAGAGGAACACAAAATGCATGGCTGCTCTGCAACAGCTGTCATGGAATTGACAATAAGGATACTCAAGGCCTGTGTTTCAGTTTTCAATATTTACAGTACAGTTTAATTTATCTTTACATTCACATGCAAAATTATTTAGCATGTACTGCTAAAGGCATATTACTTAGTAATATAAAACAAAATTTTTAATTCTACTCAATCCACCTTAGTGTTGCTGTGGGTTCAAAGGCAGAAACGAGCCCTAAACAAAGTGCCAGTCTATTGGAGTGTATACTAAGACACACACACACACGCACTCACACACACACACACTCACACACACACACACACACACACACACACCCGCACACACACCAGACTACTTCAGAGCTGACAATCATCCTAAAATGAATGCCTTTGGAAAAATAGGAGGAAGACCTACACTGACACTGAGAGAATATGAAAACTCCACACTGACAAACACCTGGGATGGATTTAAATTTTCAAATGAACATTAAGAAATGCTCAACAGCTGTCTGCCTGTCACAGTAGTTTTATATTGTAAGTTATTTTGTTATTGTTTGAACCTTCTCTGAGCTGAGCCACTTGCACACAGTTAAAGAGCCAAGATCTCAACAACAGATGAGAAACTCGCTGTGATGCTGTTTAGTTGTTCCACTAAAGACTTGTGCTGTGAGGATGTGCTACTGTACCTTCCTTTATCTTAGCAGCTCTTTGTTTCCAGAAGTTAAATAAGCATTAATAAAAAAAGTTTACTAATATATTCTGTAATATGTGAGTGTTTTTTTATCTTTGCTTCCCTTTTTGAGGTTTGTATGTGTGTATTTTTGGATAAATTAAAATAATCTGTTTTTAGGGAGTTTGTTTGTCTTGCACAATATGGAGGTGTGATGAGTTCAGTCATCTAAACTCTCCAATAAAGACATTCTTTGGTCCTGTTCACTTACATTACATTTTTATGCAGTGTAAAAATTAATATATTTTATAGTTTATTTGTGCTTGATAGTTGGTGCATAAGTGGTCCTTTCTTTTAGTGATCATTCTATAGTTCATATAATTCTTGTCAAAAAAAATGAAATGTTGCATTTTTCCATCGCTTATTTGAAATTAATTTAATGCCATGTAACTTAACAAAGAGTTATCCCTTTTCTTGTTTTAAGGATTAATGAGAAGATCATCCAAATATATTGCTAGCCTTACTAAACTTTGTTACTCTGTAACAATTAATTGCTAACATAAATGCTTAACTAAATGCACGTCAACCACGGTTACAAGAATAAAAAAGTAAACTAAATATCTAAGTTATTTCTTAACATATTCAATAAGAGTGTGCCTATGTTTTTATGTTTTTGCTATGCATAGCATGATGGTACAGTCACCTCACAATCTTCAAAAGACTGAGTTTTATTTTGTCCCAGTCACCACATGGATGGAATCTGCACATTCTCTCCGCGTCTGGATGTTGGTTTTCCATTCCAATATTTTTTTCTTTCTACATTCCAAAGAAGGGACCATTAGGTTCATTGGTGGCTCTTCATTTTCCCAGTATGAGTGACTGTAGCTGTGTATGAATGTGTCTTGCAATGGACTATAACCAACTCAGTTTTGGTTTCTGCCTTACATTCAGTGCTGCCTGGATAGGCTCAAGTTGCCTGTAACCTTGAAATGGAGTAAAAATGTGTAAAAATTGATGGATGGGAGCAATGACAATGATTTAAGCAACAATGCCTCCCACTTGCTTTGTTCCCAGTTTCATTCTACTGATTTTGGCTTCTCCTCACTTATGTAAATGTATATTATAGAATTACAACCCTTCCAAATTATGGTTTGTTTTGAACTTTGTTTCTGAGGTATTCAGACTCAGATTAGAATGAGAAATTTTAAAAATCAAATTCAAAGATTAATTGCTTTAATTGTGATGGTTTTAACTTTGACAAATGCATAGTAATATAAAAGTATTTCTAAATTCTTTAGGTGAAGCCTGTCCTACCTCCCTACCTAACCGAAATGACCTGCATTTCTATCAAAGTGGTGTGGAAACCAAAGTAAGTGCTGCCTGAGGAAGAAAGAGACATTTATTGGTGTCACTGTATTGTATAAACACAATGGCAACGAATATACAAATTCGGACAGGTAGATGAAAACAAAACGTATAATATGTTTAATATTTTTTTCCACTGGCTCTTTACTTCAACGAGCTATAAATTGAAATTGACGCAAACTATTTTAATAATTATATCCAAACACATTTCCATTCAGGATTTTACTGTGGTGAGGCATCTGTAATTCTCAATAATAATCCCTGCCTCAAAAATAAATTAAAACCTATGTTGCAACTATGTCTGTAACTGTGTTGCTCCTTTTCCTCACTTTTTCTCATGCTTGAAAAAATAAATCTAAATAACAATGACGAATTCTTTTATATGTTTTTATTTAAGGATATCTAAAAATCATAAGTTATCATTTATACATAAACAGCGCTGTAAAAGAAAATGTCAGAATGAATTAGAGATTCAGTTCCTACCTGAGCACACCGCACTCACATCGCGATCGTGATTGTTATAGCAGGAGTCGGTATCACTTTGACAGTCCTTCAGCGCAGACTCCTGTCCTTTACAGTTAACACTACTCATCAAGACTCGCCCAGTTCCCCCTCCAAAGTGAGCATAGAGTGGTGCTGACAGAGCCTCCCCACAGCCCAGCTGTCTGCACACGACGGCAGCGTCCTTCATGTCCCAGTCCGAGCTATAACCACACACGGTGCCCCACTGCCCGTTACGAAGCACCTCCACTCTCCCCTCACACGGTCCTCTGCCGTTCACCAGCTTCAGATTTTGACTGTCTGAAATAAAGAAAACAATTTAATCTCCGTTCTGTAATACATGTGCCCAGAAAAGATCCGAGCATAAACCCTGCCAAGTTGAGTGTTATTTACAAACACAGATTCAGAACTGCCCTTTAAGCATCACTGAGACACATTTATGATTTCTACAGACCTCCATCCATCCATTTTCCAACCCGCTGAATCTGAACACAGGGTCACGGGGGTCTGCTGGAGCCAATCCCAGCCAACACAGGGCACAAGGCAGGGAACCAATCCTGGGCAGGGTGCCAACCCACCGCAGGACACACACAAACACACCCACACACCAAGCACACACTAGGGCCAATTTAGAATCACCAATCCACCTAACCTGCATGTCTTTGGACTGTGGGAGGAAACCGGAGCGCCCGGAGGAAACCCACGCAGACACGGGGAGAACATGCAAACTCCACGCAGGGAGGACCCGGGAAGTGAACCCGGGTCTCCTAACTGCGAGGCAGCAGCGCTACCACTGCGCCACCGTGCCGCCCGTTTCTACAGACCTGCTTTTAAATAAAAAGACAGGTCAAAAATAAGAAAAAAAAGTGTGTATCCTATAATACATTGGTTAAAAGTGATTGCACGCTTTTAATAAGCACTGGTACGATTTCCCCAAAATCTAAATCAGACTCTCACATTCAAAATGTGTTAATTAGCACTTGGAAAGGCATATTTGTTTTATATAGCGCCTTTCAATAGAAAATACCAACTCCTGGCTCTTTAAAGTTCACCTGTTTCCATGTATTGTTTACAAGCTCAGCACCAGTACAGCCAGTGACTTGTTTAGGGTGACAGCGACTGGTGGGTGACGACTGATTTAAGACCCTTGGGCTTTACAGTCCACTTCCTCAGCCACTTGCAGTTATACGCCCATCCTGTACTTGAATCACCCAGTCATGTTTTATTTGTTGCTCTTGAAATAAATATAAAGCAGAAATACAGAAATCAACTGACTGTTTTAAACATTAAGATATTCTGCAACCAATTTTTATATTTGGCATTTATTTCATGTATCATTATCAGTAGCTTTATATAGGGGATCATTCATTCATCAGTTTCGGGCACTGCTTATTTTCTTATACTTAATTATTTATTTTTTTAGATTTCCACATTATTAAATATCCCAGAGCACAGAGGTTAAATAAAGACCATCACATATAAAATTTGCCAATTAAAAATATTTAACTTATGATCAAGATGGAGTGGAAGGAAATAAAAATTCAAAATTAAGCACTGCTTTAAAAAAAACACCTAGTGGTGCCACAAGTCTTTCATATTATGCTCAGCTGTAAATGCTTAGCAGACACAGAATTCCTGATGAAATTACATGTAAATATTTTAGGTGACAGGGAGCACTGTCCAGGTCTCATAGTGAATGTCATTGGGCACAATCCCATCATGAAGGCCATTTTAACTTCAAATTTCCTTATCACTGTTATATTCTGACTTCCATTCCTCCACTATCTCAATTTACTCATTTCAGTTGACATGGAGTCATCAAATGAAGCCCACATGGGACACTCGCATACAGCAGAACACACTCATGTAATTACAGCACATCCGATTAATTTAAAATATCCAATATATTCAAGTCTTAAGTATTTGCAGGGAAAGCCACAAAACCTGCTGAGAAAGCAACAGTGACACAGAGATAATGTGCAAAGTCCACCAGTCAGTGAAGGAGCAAGAACTGAAACTCAGACTCTAGAAATTGTGTGGAAGCATCTCTAAATAACACGTCCCAACATCCCAGTCAGTCATGTTTTACTTTTCATATTAACATTATTTCTGAAGTGAAATAAAGATTGTCTGTTCATTTTGTTGTTCACCTGAATACTATGCTCAGGGACACAGCAGGAAACAATCTAGTGAAGACACTGGTCAAATAATAAGGCATACAAAAGTTCAGACATGTACACTGCCGGCATGAGAGAGCAATCAAATGGACAACATGTGCTTAGGCAATGGATGAGAACTGGAAAATGGAGAGAAAACCCTTAAAAAACAAGGAGACTGAGCACAGACATCACTTTGGCCAGTACAGGTTTAAAGGAAGGTGACATGGTAGAGCTTCTTTATCTGCTACTTCACGTTAAAGTCGAGTAAAGATGTGCAATTAATGATGAGATTAACAGGTCTCCACTACTTTAACAAAAGTAAATAAAAGTAATGTCTCACTTGTACAGCTGCAGGAAATTAAATGAAAGAACCATCTACATAAATAGACTAATTTTGTGCTTTTTCATAGTTTAAAATCCCATTGCACTTTTACCATGTTGACCTGCACTTTAACGACTTTAATTAATGTTTTAAGGTAAAGCGTATGACTGCTTTGTCTCCGGTGAAATCTACAAAAGAAAGACCACCAGGTAATCACGTTCATTTATAAATTCACTGCTGCCTTTATGCTATTTTAGATGGCACATTGGTGCATTTACTTTATCATTTATGAAAGTAAAATGAAATTATTAATATTTTGTTTTATTAACTAAATAAATAAAAAGCGCAATGGCTTTGTTTCAGTCATTATTATTTAATGTTATGTGTGCATATTGTTATGTATTTAATGTGTATTTTCATAACTTAAACAACAAAGCTGGAATTTCAAAGTGATACATGTCTTACAAAAGTATTCAGACTTTTTAAATAAGTAAAAAATTATACTTGGAATAATTCTAACAATTCCTGAACAGACTTGAGAGTTCAACCAGAAAATGTGATGGGCACTTCAGTGGTAAATAGACAAAAGTATGGCGATTATATTAATAATAACAATAAATAATTACATTTATATATTGCTTTTCTTTCCTACTGTATTCATAGTGAGAGAAACCACTTCCACCACTCCCATGTGTAGCATCCACCTGCTTCAAATCTTTATAAAGGAATTATGAAAACTTAAGGTACATGGATGGACACAGGAGTCTGAATACCGATTGCAGATTTTGACTTTGTTTAAGGTGTCAGCTAAAAAAGTAACTCAAGAATGTTGTCTTCCTGAGCAAATGAGTTGCAATTTAAGTACAGATTTGAACAAGTATAATTTGTAATACACAAATATTTGAAAGGAGCTATATTTGCATACTTACAGTATACATGCTTCATTTTTAATTGTTGAATGGAAAACATTATACTTTTTTTTACCTGACAATATTTTTAATTAATACAAAGCCAAGGCTGAATGAATAAAAAAAACAAAAGGGTGGTTTAAAAAGTGCTGTGACTCTGTCTGTACTGTATGTTGTGCTCATTTCTCTGCATTTCACATGGAATCTGCCAGCATAAGTCCTGCGCTGCCTTAGACACCGATGGCTCACTGGACTCAACTGAAGGAAGTGAAGACAAATCGGGGTAGTGGATATTTGGACAGATTTTCAGTATACTGTACATCTTTTGCATTATTCTAGATTCTAGATTTTAAATTAAGCATTACATGGAACTGTTTTCATTTCTTTTTAAATCAATAGCTCAATGCATATCAGGTTCTTCCATAAAGTATTCCAAGATGGTGTTTCTCAACTCAGAACTTCGATGACCGGCTAATTTGATTTCAGTCATATGTTCAATAAAGCCCAATTGTTCACTTTTAATTGAACCCTCTGTTTAGATAGGCCTCACCTGTCTTCATTCTACAAACATTTAAACTCAAATAACCTTTGTAAAAAATATATATTTTGCTATTAATTTATACAATTAAGGAATCTTTCTGATAACCTATCATTTTATTACTTTTTTTCTGATACTTTCATAGTTAGTGTGTTTTTAATTGAACTCCATATTTAATGTTTTCATCTCATTTCTGTTTTAATTTTGTACAATTACACATGCATTGCATTTTTTGGATTGTATTTTCAAAAAGTGTATTATGGTGTTTATTTTTGTCATCTCATGTATCACTAACCTTCTGTTCAGTGTTTTTTCTGTTTCTTTTGATAATTCACTTCTATTTTAATCATTGGTTTAATAAATTTTTGTGCAAAACAAGCAACAACAAACAGGCACAGGTGACAACAATGAAGCAAAAGCAATGCATTTATGAATTACTTAAACAAGTAGAATAAAACAAAACTGAGTGAAAAAATAATTTCTGTATATGTAACAAATAAATATTTTCTAAATATCTTTTAAAGAATAAAAGCAACTCAATTAAGTATTTTTTTGGCGAATTCAATTAATACTCATTCAAAAATAACATTATGTGAGGAATTCAAATAAAGGCAGAAATGAAGTATTACTGTTTTGTTTTTGCCATTATTTCTGATTTTTTTCTGAACTGCACTCTTTCTGGCATGCATCATTACATTTATGCTTTTGATGTCGGGAAAAGTTACCCTTCCAGGTTCTAAAAGTTATTTTCAGGATGGAATGGTAAATTTCTAAATTTGTCTGTACTCCTACAGTATCTATCATATAAAATGTAGAAAGCAAAAAGAATTAAAAACTATATAATCTTTTACTAATTTCTCTAAACAACTCAACAAAAATCATAAACATGTTCTCTATTCACATGAAACTGAATTTCTTAAACATAATTTTTATGGAACTACTTCTAAGATGCTAAGAATAGTCTTCTCAATATGATAAAAGTTCTAAATTACTGGCTAAGTGTCTATATGGGAGTTAGAAGTGCGACTTACAGACTGGTGTGAGCAGAAGCAGGGCGGCCAGGCACATCAGTGACCCTCGTCTGCAGCTCCTCATGGTGCATCAGCCTGAGTGTTCTCTCCTCAAAATGAAGTCGAGTCTCTGCTGTGTCCTTATATGACTGAATCAGTTAATCTGTCATCTCACACCTGCACATGAGGCGCGCTTCTCCAACCCACGAATCACACAGATCTCCGCTTTATAAAGGTTCATTAAAAAAACCTAAATAGTTAATTTCTTTCACATAAATATTTTAACAGGATATGTGATAAATATATAGTATATATGAACTTTTCTTTTAATTCTTGATTCTTCAGATATTTTTAATAATGTTTAAAATGCTGGGCGGCATGGTGGCGCAGTGGGTATCGCTGCTGCCTCGCAGTTAGGAGACCAGGGTTCGTTTTTCCGGGTCCTCCCTACATGGAGTTTGCATGTTCTCCCCGTGTCAGTGTGGGTTTCCTCCGGGTGCTCCGGTTTTCTCCCACACTCCAAAGACATGCAGGTTAGATGATTTGGCGATTCTAAATTGTCCCTAGTGTGTGCTTGGTGTGTGGGTGCGTGTGCGTGCCCTGTGGTGGGCTGGCGCTCTGCCCAGTGTTTGTTTCCTGCCTTGCGCCCTGTGTTGGCTGGGATTGGCTCCAGCAGACCCCCGTGACCCTGTAGTTAGGATATAGCGGGTTGGATAATGGATGGATGGATGTTTAAAATGCATGCAAACTAAAAAAAAAAATGAAGATGATTTTTTAATTTTGACATTAGAAGGATAATTGCAGTTATAGTGTATGATAACCAAAGCTGCCAAAACCTTATCTCTGGTTAATTCTATGACTGCAGCTGGCAGTAGGGGGTTCCTTGCACTTTGCTCATATAAGAATTTAAGACAGAAGGGAACTGGATCAATTGTTGTTAATCAATCAATGAACTGATTAATTAATTATTAGGTTTTCTTTTGATAGCACTAACATCTAGTTAGAAAATTCACTAAGGTTCACACTTCATTTTCCTTTCCTTTCTCTTTAGAGTTTCCCAGCCCTTATATAAAAGTAACTTATCCATTCTCATCTTAAAAAATATAATTATAAAATTCATTTATAAATAAAAAGATAACCCAGCCACAGGGGATGCACAAACCAGTGTGTTTCTTCGTGCCAGTCCCATGCCCGGATAAATGGGGTGGGTTACGTCAGGAAGGGCATCCGGTGCAAAATTTTGCCAAATCAATATGCGGAACAACATTACAAATTTCCATACCGGATCGGTCGAGCCCTGGGTTAACAACAACTGCCACCAGGGTGCTGGCGGAAATTGGGCTACTGTTGATCAAAGAAGAAGAAGGAGAATAAGAGGGGGGAGACGTGTCCGGAGGCAGGAGGAGAGGAGGAAGGTAAAGAGAGTGGAACTGAGGGTAGGAACTTTGAATGTTGGCAGTATGACTGGTAAGGGGAGAGAGTTAGCAGATATGATGGAGAGAAGGAAGGTTGATATATTGTGTGTGCAAGAGACTAAATGGAAGGGGAGTAAGGCCAGGTGGATTGGAGGTGGATTCAAATTGTTCTATCATGGTATGGATGGGAGGAGAAATGGGATAGGAGTTATTCTGAAGGAACAGTATGTCAAGAGTGTTTTGGAGGAGAAAAGAGTGTCAGCCAGAGTAATGATTATGAAGCTGGAAATTGGAGGTGTGATGATGAATGTTGTTAGTGCATATGCACCGCACGTTGGGTGTGCAATAGGTGAGAAAGAAGATTTTTGGAGTGAGTTGGATGAAGTGATGAACAGTGTACCCAAGGGACAGAAAGTGGTGATTGGAGCGGATTTCAATGGGCATGTTGGTGAAGGGAACAGTGGAGACGAGGAGGTGATGGGTACATATGGTGTCAAGGAGAGGAATGAAAAAGGTCAGAGGATAGTGGATTTTTCCAAAAGGATGGACATGGCTGTGGTGAATACGTATTTTAAGAAGAGGGAGGAACATAGGGTTACATACAAGAGTGGAGGAAGATGCACACAGGTAGATTACATCCTATGCAGAAGAGTTGATCTGAAGGAGCTTAAAGACTGCAAAGTGGTGGCAGGGGAAAGTGTAGTTAAGCAGCATAGGATGGTGGTCTGTAGGATGATGTTGGAGATCAAAAAGAGGAAGAGAGTGGGGGCAGAGCCAAGGATCAAATGGTGGAAGTTGAAAAAGGAAGACTGCAAGGTTGTGTTTAGGGAGGAGGTGAGACAGGCACTGGGTGGCAGTGAAGAGTTACCAGACAGCTGAGAAACTACAGCAGATGTAGTAAGGGTGACAGCAAGAAGGGTGCTTGGTGTGACATCTGGAAAGAGGAAGGAGGAAAAGGAAACCTGGTGGTTGAATGAGGAAATACTGGAGAGTATACAGAGGAAGAGGATGGCAAAGAAGAAGTGGGATAGTCAGAGAGATGCAGAAAATAGACAAGAGTACAAGAAGATAAGGCGCAAGGTGAAGACAGAGGTGGCGAAGGCTAAAGAAAAGGTGTATGATGAGTTGTATGAGAGGTTGGACACCAAGGAAGGAGAAAAGGACCCGCACCGATTGGCTAGACAGAGGGACCGAGCTGGGAAAGATGTACAGCAGGTTAGGGTAATAAAGAATAAAGATAGAAACGTACTCACAAGCGAGGAGAGTGTGTTGAGCACATGGAAAGACTACTTTGAGAGGCTGATGAATGAAGACAACAAGAGAGAGAAGAGGTTGGATGATGTGGAGATAGTGAATCAGGAAGTGCAACGGATTAGCAAGGAGGAAGTAAGGACAGCTATGAAGAGGATGGAAAATGGAAAGGCCGTTGGTCCAGATGACATACCTATGGAAGCATGGAGATGTTTAGTAGAGATGGCAGTGGAGTTTTTAACCAGATTGTTTAATGGAATCTTGGAAAGTGAGAGGATGCCTGAGGAGTGGAGAAGAAGTGTACTGGTGCTGATATTTAAGAATAAGGGGGATGTGCAGGACTGCAGTAACTACAGGGGGATAAAATTGATGAGCCAGAGTATGAAGTTATGGGAAATAGTAGTGGAAGCTAGGTTAAGAAGTGAGGTGATGATTAGTGAGCAGCAGTATGGTTTCATGCCAAGAAAGGGCACCACAGATGCAATGTTTGCTCTGAGGATGTTGATGGAGAAGTTTAGAGGAGGCCAGAAGGAGTTGCATTGCGTCTTTGTGGACCTGGAGAAAGCATATGAAAGGGTGCCTCGAGAGGAGCTGTGGTATTGTATGAGGAAGTCGGGAGTGGCAGAGAAGTACATAAGAGTTGTACAGGATATGTACGAGGGAAGTGTGACAGTGGTGAGGTCTGCAGTAGGAGTGACATTGACATTGTGATCTGTAGCAATAGTAGGGAGCAGGTTGAGGAGACCCTGGAGTGGTGGAGATATGCTGTAGAGAGGACAGGAATGAAGGTCAGTAGAAACAAGACAGAATACATGTGTGTAAATGAGAAGTCAGTGAAATGGTGAGGATGCAGGGAGTAGAGTTAGCGAAGGTGGATGAGTTTAAATACTTGGGACCAACAGTACAGAGTAATGGGGATTGTGGAAGAGAGGTGAAAAAGAGTGCAGGCAGGATGGAATGGGTGGAGAAGAGCATCAGGAGTAATTTCTGACAGATGGGTATCAGCAAGAGTGAAAGGGAAGGTCTACAGGATGGTAGTGAGACCAGCTATGTTATATGGGTTGGAGACGGTGGCACTGACCAGAAAGCAGGAGACAGAGCTGGAAGTAGCAGAGTTAAAGATGCTAAGATTTGCACTGGGTGTGATGAGGATGGACAGGATTAGAAATGAGTACATTAGAGGTTCAGCTCAAGTTGGACGGTTGGGAGACAAAGTCAGAGAGGCGAGATTGCGTTGGTTTGGACATATGCAGAGGAGAGATGCTGGGTATATTGGGAGAAGAATGCTAAGGATAGAGCTGCCAGGGAAGAGGAAAAGAGGAAGGCCTAAGCGAAGGTTTATGGATGTGGTGAGAGAGGACATGCAGGTGATGGGTGTAACAGAACAAGATGCAGAGTAGAGAAAAATATTGAAGAAGATGATCCGCTGTGGCAACCCCTAACAGGATCAGCCGAAAGAAGAAGAAGATTTATAAATAAAAAGATATTTTAAAATCTAGAAAATGCTTATAAAGCAACATACTTTATATGTTGTACCCTGTGAAAGTATTCATCCCCTTAGGTGTTTGCACCATTTGATTTACACAACCTGACTACCAATTTGAAGGTGCAAAATATTTTTTATTGTAGCACAAACAATAATTAAGACAAAAGAAACAGAAATCATGAGTGTGCATAAGTATTCACCCCAAAGTTAATACTTTGTAGAGCCAACTTTTGCTGCTATGACAGCTGCCAGTCCCTTGGTGAATGTCTCTATTAGCTTAGGACATCTAGCCACTGGGATTTTCGCCCATCACCTTCAAGTGAGATGAGTTGCATTGGTGTACAGCAATCTTCAAATCATGCCACAGATTCTCAATTGGATTGAGGTCTGGGCTTTGACTAGGCCATTCCAAGATAGTTAAATGTTGCCCTTTAAACCACTGCAATGTATCTTCAGCAGTATGTTTAGGTTCATTGTCCTGCTGGAAGGCAAACCTCCATCCCAGTCTCAAATCTCTAGCGTACTGAGTGCCATCCATCCTTCCTTCACCCCTGTTGATGCAGATGAAAAACATTCCCACAGCATTATGCTGCCACCGCCATGCTTCACTGTGAGAATGGTGTTCTTGGAGTAATGGAAAGTGTTGGGATTGCATCACACGTGGCATTTTCCATGATGGCCAAAAAGTTCAATTTTAGTCTGACCAGAGAATTTGTTCCACGTGTTTTGGGAGTACACTACATACTGTTGGGCACACTCCTAATGTTTTTTCTTATTTTTTTCTTTAAATAATGTTATTGCTTTCTGGTCATGCGTCCATAAAGCTCCACTATATGGTGAGTATTGCTTAAACTGGTCCTATGGACAAATAATCCCAGCTCTACTGTGGATCTTTGAAGCTCCTTCAAGTGTTATCCTTGGTGTTTTTGTAGCATTTCAAGGTACAAGGTATTTTATTTTTATTCCACTTCAATAATTTGGACTATATTATTAAGTCCATTATATACAATCCAAATGAAAATTCATTTTCATTCCAGATTGTAATACAAGAAAACAGATTAGACATCAAGGGGGATGAAGACAAAAAGCAAGACAAACAAGACAGACTAAATATCACACAAAGGAATATGACTGTTTTGTGTTTCTTGAGAATTTATTGGAATTCTGATGATCTTATCAAAGTTTTCATTTAGAATTTCTCTTTAGGAATTTAGCATGACTTCATATTTAGTTCATTCTTAGACTAATACACAGTTGTGGTGAGAGAGGCTTAAATCTTTGGAGTGTAACTCAAGGCCTTTTCTTTGCAGATTGGATTAAAGTTTATTAAAGCTAGATAATTACCAGACACATTTAATCAAAAGTTTGTTACACAATGTGAAAGGATTCCATAAGACACAGAGAAAGGTTTGGTAGCAGCCGCCTGTATACTAGAAATAGGCTGCCAAATTGGAAGTTGTGGTTCAAATGGTACAGGTCTTAACAGACTTCAGTCCAACACAGAACAGTACAGACAGGCAAACATGGCAGTTTTAAAGTTGGGCAGGGGAAGTGATGTCATCCGGGCCGGAACTGGAAGTGACATCATCATGGCTGGAAACTGAAGTGACATTATCGAGTCCAGGAGAAATTTCCCATAGTTGGTCTGCCAATGCAAAAGAGGAAGGATCAGAGCACCCTGCCACTCCTTGGTCTGGCATGGAATTATCCCTTTGTGAGGCCTTCAGCTGCTTCCCATCCGCACATGTGTGACAACAGTAATAATTCAACACAAGAAAGCAGGCCCTTAGCCATCTGCTTACTAACTACTTAGTGCTGTAATTATTCTTGGCACAGATAAAACAATTTTAAAATAGCAATCCTTTAAATATGACTTCTGATGCTGGATGGAATTGTTTGCCATTGTTCCAGGTTCTGATGTACAACACTGCTTGAAGTAGGGTGTATTTGGCTTTGCCACATTGTCCTTTTTCCATTTATGTGGTGTGGTGTTATTTTCATCAGGTCATTTCTAGGATCTTTGCCATGTCTTCTGCCACTTGAAAGGAATAAGAGTGACTCTTTCTGACACGAGATATACAGTAGGGAGCTGAAGTTTTTTCTCTTCATGTAATGCTTCTTCTCAATCTTCCCAGATTGGGCTCAGTCAGTGGCATGGAACTTAAACTTGTACTGTAAATGGATCTCAAGAACTAGCAGTATCTCCTCTCCAGCTTTGCCGGAGGGATTTCAGGGTCTACAAACCCACGAGCTCTATAGAATGAAGCTTTCAGACTCAAAGAGAGCACTTGATGCTGAAGAGTGTTAATCTGTCTACTTGTCCCAAATCCAGTGGGTCAGTTTTTTGCTCCAAACGGAATGGGTCAGCTTCTTGTTCTTAAGAGACAGAAGTCATGAAAGGACTTAGTTTGAAGGGAAAGTGTTTATAGGTGTGTTAGTGTGTCCACATGAGTGAGAAGAATTATTTTTAATATATTTTTCATTTGTAATAATCTTTATTGATTGAAAAATGAAAAAATATTGATTAACATTTTATCATATGTTGTAAAATAAATTCATAGAAAATTCTTTTCTGGAAGTTACATTTTCTTAACTTTTTGTAACATTACATAACTGCTTGAATATAAGGGAAGAAACAACTGAAGTCAATAAAGAAGGTTAGAGAACACAGGAGGCAAAAAAATAACAACCTAGGAATTAAAGATAATGAAAAAACCCTTAACACCTCCCTCTGTCTACACCTTCTACCATTGCACCTCTCATCTCCTTCCTCGTTCTGCCAGGTGATCTCTCATCCACACTTCACCTAAGTTCAACGGAGCAATGGCTACTGATCTTCTTTATACTGGATCCCTGGACTACTTCTGAGGTCACATCTGGTCTCCTCTACACCACCTCTGGGTCAGGCATAGCCCTACAAAACCCCTGGGGTCGTCTGCCCAGAGCTCCCTCTGGTGGCCCAGATACCCTTCCCCATTTTTCACCAAATGGCCCAATAAGCCTGCAGAGGCCTTTGCTGTAATTGAGGCCCAAAGGTTATAGGCTTGGGGAATCTCTTCTTGTATATTCCCTTGTGTCCTTCTTCTATTTTTACATCTCATGAATAATTCAAGGGACACTTTTTGCCGCATCTCCACCTGACATCCTTTTCTGGGCAGGTTATAGCTGGCCTCCTATCCAGGGTGTGTGCCATTACCTATTGACACAGGCCCTGACCCCAATCACCTGTATAATGCATATTAATAACAAAAAAATACATCGCTAATGCACAGCTTTTAACAAAGACAAAACTGCAGTTCAGGATGAATGTTAGCATTGGTACAGTTTGCAGTTATGTTAGCATGACAGCACAACACACTAAATAATGTGTGCACTGCACAGACTTGTGTTACACTGTCTTTTCAGTGTGTGCAAGAGAAGGAGAGAGAGTGCACATGCAGAGTGGTTTTGTCTTATTGTAGTGTAATTTAGAAAAGATAAAACTGAGATGAGAAAGTAACAAAGAAAGTCAGGTTTTGGAATTAGTGAAATGATTTATTTGTATAAATCATAAGAATATGGATTCTTATATGCATCGATGTTTCCCCATTACCCTACTAGACAGCTCCTCTAACTCCATACATAGTAATAATTTGGAAATATATCTTCATCCTTGACAGTTTTATTGTACTACAGAATTTCAATGACTTCTTTCAAAACATAATTTGGGTATTCATTTTAAATTAATTTTCAGTTCTTCTTCATTATAATAATACCCCCAGCAAGCACACACACATTTTCAAATTTTTCAGTCTTATGTATTCCATTGTGAAAAGCAAAGTCAATGTTTATTTGTGAAAAATCAAAAATTGTATCTTGTCTTTTTTCTCACAATAATCTTCTGGCAACATAACATGTCCATAAATCCATCCATTTTCTAACCGGCTTATCTGTGTTATGATCTGGCTGCTGTTCAAATGTTCATTTTATGCAATCTTTATTAATGTTTGATTCTTTTGTTTGTACTCATTTTATTTATGTTTATATTCAATTTTCTTTGTATTTGTTTTTTTTTCTATGTATCAATGATTTTCTTATTTGCCTTTTGTTGGGGACCACCTGCCCATCACCTTCAGGAACTTCGCTTAGCGAAGGGTTTCCCTCATTTCCTGGTGGTTCATCTTGAATGCACTAGTGAGTGGTGAGTGTGCCTTGTGTTCTACAGTGATTTTGTGATTTTTGTCATTTTTCTGGATTCTTGACCCTTTTTGCTGTGTTTTCTGACCTTTATTTGGATTCTGTATGGGCACTTGGTTGCTTATAGGGGTACGCTATATAGATGTTAAAGATGAAAAATATATTTAGTTTGCAGAAGAAATACAAGATTATTGTTGTGTATTTGAACAATGAAATGTAAAGCTATCTTAAGCACTAAAAGAAAAACTGATCAGAAGTACATTTAACATAAACATGCAATTTAATTGATAGGCTCAAAGCACGTCTGTCATAAATTACTCCCATGTCTAAAAGATCCACTTGTCATGTTGATTGGCCCTGTCTTGACAAGTGTGGCAGTGATATGGCATGTTGGCTTAGTGTCTGCCAAGGCTTTGGCTCAATGTGACCGCTCTATTTGAATAGATGCGTTCAGGAAATGGACAGATAAAAATCTAATAGTAAGAAGAAACAAAGAAAGAGACCAATAGTTATGTAACACTTGATTTAATCATTTTACAGATATTTATTTAAGCAATCTTTTCTTCTTAACATCAGTACAAATTATTTTGTAGTCATTTGAGACAATATTACATCGTATCAGTAAAAAAAATCTAAAGTGTTTTTGTCACAAAAAAATTTTAATATAAAGTGAAAGGCTTAAGTTTATTCATTAATTAAATCATAAATCCATAAATTACAAGAAAGTCATTGCTAACACTAATTAATCTGTAGAAACAGTATTCATATACTGTATATATACTGTATGTATATACTGTATATATACAGGTATATATATTAACAGTGTATTTATATATACATACATGAATATGTGTGTGTGTTTGTGTGGATTGATATTTTTGAAAACTGTTCTTTATGATGGTCCTTCATTGATGCACCTGTGTTTTCACAGTAATCCTTCTTCAGTAAGAGTCTCATCCTCAACAACATCATCATAGTCCATCCTGTCACGTTCTTCTAGGATAAGATGAGAGCCTGAAAGTGAACTCATACCTTTAACCCCAAGGTTGCACATAGGACCAAATGAATGTTTGCAGCACTTTGTACAAGGAAGATACGTAGTATATAACGTAAATCTGTCAATGATCAGGTGCCTCGCAGACTGACAGCTAAAATGCTATTGAAGAATATTAGGGTTAAATGCTTTAAATTTACAAATGCTGTTTTTAAACAAAGTTATATAGTTTCATGGTTTGAATGGTTTGTTTACTAAGTAAATAGTGCACATAAAAAATCTTGATGTTAATGATTTTACAAATTATAGCTTTTCTTGTTTATAGGTCTTGTTTGCACGCAATTATTTTTAACTACATTTCTGTATACCTGCTTGGGAGTGATCCACAAATTCATCAACATCGTCATAGTTGTAAGGCACTTCATCAGGAACACTGTTATCTGTGAAAAATACATGACATAAATTCAGCTAAAGACCTGAACATACAAAGTACTAAAGACTAAGAGAAACAAAGAGCCAAATAACAAAGTATGCAGACAGTCAGGACATTCTCAGATAATACAATCCATTAACAAGGAAGCAGGTCCTCCCTGTGAGGAGTTTGAATGTTCTCCCTGTGTCTGCATGGGTTTCCTCCGGGTGCTCCGGTTTCCTCCTACAGTCCAAAGACATGCAGGTTAGGTGCATTGGTGATCCTAAAATTGTCCCTGGTGTGTGCTTGGTGTGTGTGTGTGTGTGTGTGTGTGTGTCCTGTGGTGGGCTGGCGCCCTGCCCGGGGTTTGTTTCCTGCCTTGAGCCCTGTGTTGGCTGGGATATGCCAAACGTAAATATTTTCATACTGTAAAAGAAAATTCATAAAAAAATACATCTATTCTAATCATAAGGTATGAACCAGGAAAAGACAAACTAACACTTGTAAATTTTTGAGTCTTTAATAAATATCACATAAAAGCCATGATTCTTTGAATGTTCAAATCTGTAATTTAGAAAAATACATACAGAAAACAAGAGTAAAGAAAGTGAGAAAACAAAGTCTGTAAACTAAAGAGAAACAAAAATGCAACTCTTCAGCCGACATCTGCCCCACGTCCATCTGACAATATCATACAACTGCACTTTTCCACTCACCCCTCCTTGTCTCTCCCTCTCTCTTTCTTATCACATCTGGTCCCCCTTTCTTCCTGGTACTGAGGCTTTCCACTAATAAATTCTCCTTAAGCTATATAACTAGACTCATTGGATGGATTTGCCCTTTTGCCCACCATGGTGTTCATTCTGGGTCAGAAATGACACCTTAAAACTACAGCACCCCAGGATCAGAGCATCCACTAATAAAGAATCTTTTTTTCCTATACTGCAAAGATCATGATCCACTTCAGAAGGACTAGGCAACCATTACAGTTTCCTCTGTTTAGAGCTGCAAAGTTGCACATACTGTATTTAAAGCCAGCTATTGGCTCAATGGGGTTATGCTGGCCTCTGGCCAATCCTCTAGAGTTTTTATCCTGGTCTAGTGCCCTAAAAAGAAATACTTCCAGGACACTTTGTATAGGTATGAGATCGCAGGCCTCTGTTGTGCAATGGGACTCAACACTTCTGTTTAATTATGTTTGTTCTTAATGCTTTAATAGGTTCTTGACCGTTTCATTGAATTTTTACATTTGTAAACACTCAGCAATACGTCCTGTTCACCGAAAACTCTAAATGTGTCATAAAAAAGTTTACAATAATGAATTAAAATGAAACTTAGTTTTAAAAAGCTACAAAAGGAACATCAACATCCTGAAAAGATTGAAAGTGACTTCTTCCACTACTTTCCAATTTTGGAATAATGTTTTTACATGTTATAGTTAAACTGGAATTGAACATTGCCAAGTGAAAATCTTTTGAGTGACATTAAGAAGCCATTATACATTAAATTTTCAAACCTGCTTATAAAAGAGTAACAGGGAACCAAAGCCTGATTTACAGTCAGTAATCAGTCTAACTGACAAGACATTCAGACCATAGGAGTAAAACCCAGCCAAGGCAGACACGAGGAGAATGTGTAAATACCACATAGGCAGTGAGGCATCTAAAGTTAAAATAATGGCTTTCAGGTTAGGATAAAGCAGTAATAGTCAGTACCCCATTTAATTTATTTTTAGAACTGCTTTGGATTTTATGTTGAAAAGGAAAAATCCTGGATGGGTATTCATTGGCAAACTCAATACGGTGATGCTGTAAAAATGTCTACCTATGTTATTAGCAATAACACAATATAGTCATGTGCATTTCTCATATCTCTTCCTGCTTCTTCAGGGAGGAGGTTTTGTTTGTTTGAATATAAAACTAACTATATCCTTTAGTGACAGATCATCTGAGGATATAACCATTTTTGACCACCCCAAAAGCAACACACAGTTTTCAGATGCTGGTGTGCAGAATGTAGAGGAGAATATATTTTAATCCATTTGGGCAACATCACTCAGTTTTTGCATCTTTTAACACAGATGCCCTTGACGTACTAGTAGAACAGTTTTTTTCCTATTGATTTTCTCTCTTACCATTTTCAAATTAACTGCACATTCCTATCATTAAATCTCCACTATGCATTGTATGCTTTTGTAATATTTAAAAACATTACATTTTATTATCTAGAGTCAGTAGCCTTATCCATATTAAATAGTTACATATCCATAGCTGATTTCCAGATGTATCACGTTTTTACAATATAAACATTGCATTTACCGACCACTGTGGAACCTAATGCAGATGTCCTCAACTCTGTTTCTGAGAAATTGAACTGCTTTGTCTCTGATACATTATTGATATGGTGAAAGTAGCCAAAGCTACTTATTTTCATGTATGAAGCAGAAAAATACATTTCAAGAGTTTAATTAATCATTACACTAAAGTATGTTTTTTAAAAATTATATTAAACATTAAGTATTTATATTAAATTAAATTACCTTGTTTGGCACCCGAATGGGTTTGTCGCCCGACCGGGATGCCCAGGAGGAGCGGACGATGGGCTTGTGCCTCCTCCAGGACATGAGGGGGTGTCCTCCTTGGTTGCTTTGGGGGCCACAGGTACAGAGCTTGGAAGCTCTACCCTGTAGGGGCCCGTGGTCACCGCCAGGGGGCGCCCCGATGCCTTGGGAGTGTTGGACCTCAGTACTTTCGCTACACTGGGAAGTGCTGGGGGGAAGAGATATGGAGACACCCGGTGGACTTCCGGTTTCACCGCTGGGGTGTGGCTACAGGCCCTCAGGATGCAGCTGGAGCCCTTCCGGGGGGAATAAAAGGGGCCACCTCCCTCCAGTCAGGGGCAAGAGTCGGGTGGAAGAGGACGAAGCTTGGTGGAGAGGAGTGGAGGCGGACCAGAGACTGATAAGGCATTGTGTTGTGGCCAGGCTACTTAAAGGGGTGATTGGTGTCCAGGCACTGGGTATGTGCACTGTATATAATAGAAATATGATGAATAAACGTGTGTGTGGTGATAACATCGTGTCTACCTGTCTGTGTCCAGGCTGTTCCCCACACTGGAAAATCATCTGATTTTTTTAAAACAGCATCAGTATCATCATAGTACTCTGGGGGTGCAAACTTCTGAGATGTCAGTGGTCCACCTGAAAAAAAGCCAGAGGAGCAAAGCAACATGACATTTTATTAACAAAGAACACATGACAGTGCAACATGACAAAGTTGTGTTGTATTACCTGAGATGTGTTCATTCTCACTGTCCTCGATATCCTCATAGTCATAGGGCAGCTCATCTGACAAAAGGCTTCCTGTAGATGTGAAGAAGTGGTAATTCACTTATTTCAGAATTTTTCCAAAGAACCCATTTCCAGAAATCCATAATACACTAACAAATATGAAAACAATTGTGGGTTGATGAAATTATCACACATCATATAATTGGTGACCATACTTTATTAGCATTATAAGCAGTGCCAGTTGAAGTCTATTTGGAGCCCTAGGCAGGGTACAAGGACATCACACCTCATTGTCCATAGCAGGTAGTCTGAATTATTAAATTTAAACGATCTGTGTGTGTGTTTGATGGGAGGGGTTGGGATAATTGGGTGTGTGTCCCTTGGTGTTAGGAGCACGCACCCCTTCAGTAGCACAAACGGCACCCCTCTGTGTATATATTGCAGACTTTAAGGAGTGTGCACCCCTTGGTGTACTGAGTGTGCACACATTTTCTTTCATAAAAGGCAGCTGGGGGTAAAAGTGCCCACTCAGTATCAGCAGAGTAAGATGATCGGAGGGTAGACAATGAATTCCCCTCGGTGTCCAAAGTGTGCACCCCTTAACTTTAATAAATGCCACTCCTCAGATGACAGCTCTCTAGGTGTCAGTCTGTGTTGCTTAATAGATTGACCGGCTCTAAATAAAAGTATCATCAATACAGATTAATTTTACTGTGGCAGAATATTTCATTACATGATTATTTTGGGAAGATATACAAATCAGTAACACTTCGATCAAATTCAATCTAACCAAACACTTGATTACTCAACAGCTATGGTGTGCACCAGATTTAATTTTCACATTTCAAATCAAAAAGGTTAGAAGAAATGACTCCTGTGTTCCTGTTCTCATTTAGACATGTTGTTTGTCAGAGTCCAGTGCTCAGGCTAAGTCTGTTTCTCTTCATATTTTGCTATTATCAGATGTTATTTGGAAATATAATATTAACATCATTCTCTTGTTTGCTTCTCAGCTTCTTTTAATAATAAAACCAAAAACAAATGTCTTCAACTGTAGTCTAAATGAACTGTTTTAATGAGGTGAAACAGTTATTGCTTATTAAATTGCCACTTTAAGTTAAATAAAGAGCTGGTGAAGAAATTCTTCTTTTGCCATCGTTAACTCATCAGTAGAACTGTCAGAATGAATAAAACTAGTGTAAGAGAAAAAGAGTTTTTACTTACTTGTTGCAGTGTTGTTTTTATATTTGTGTTACCAGCTTGTCTTAGTTATATATTTAATACAGAATTAGAATTAGATTTATTTTTATTAAATTTGTTCTTTTGATTATTAGATTTTAGTAGTTTTACAGTATACAATAAATCTGATTTTTATAATATTATAAATTATTTTGTAATGTTAGGCTGCTAGTATCACAAAAAAATCAATTGAACTGATTAAGTGATTTTTCATTTAAACACGATGTTATTCACAACTGGTACTATTCACAATAAGTGTCGCCAAAAGTTTTATTTTCTGTAGAAAGAATCAAGTCTCCAACTATTTGCCTGCCTCACCTTTACGAGGTGCTCTATAGGTGCCCTGTCTGGCCAGTTTGTAGTCAATTTCCTCATACACAGCATCACAGACAGGGAGGAGTTCATCCATCGCCATTACTAAGGAAGAAATAAAACATTGTGCAGAAATGTGATTAGAAAAAAATT
Organism: Erpetoichthys calabaricus; assembly: GCF_900747795.2. Classification (NCBI taxonomy): domain Eukaryota; kingdom Metazoa; phylum Chordata; class Cladistia; order Polypteriformes; family Polypteridae; genus Erpetoichthys; species Erpetoichthys calabaricus. Next base: position 59,072,000 of record NC_041394.2, read on the forward strand.
ATACATCTGCGCATATAATCTGCCATGTCAATTTAAACATCCTTAGAGGGACAAAATGGACAGATTTTTTTCCTTTAACAACAATCTAGGATTGCAGATTGAAAACTGAATGTGTAAAAAGTGACAGTACATAACTACAAGCATAGTGAAAGTGAAATATGTCTAGAAAGTTAAATGTTTTTATTCAATACAAAAAAACTTACCTATTTTAAAGTCTCTGTTAAATTGAAAATTGGGCCATTTTGGCATAAAACAGATTACTTCATTTAAATATTTCCAGACCTAATAACTCACTAGAGATGTTAGCTTGCAAAAAATGAGAATCACTGGACTGAACCTGACCAGGCTTTACAAAAGAAAACGCTCTATTATGGCAGCATTTAAAGATCTAAGGGGAAAAAGACTACCAGTATTATAAGTGAAATATAGTCTCTCCAACATATCCTACAAAGAATTACAGACAGGTAGCTAACCTTTACATGAACAAAGTCAAAATACGGCAGTAACATATGAAATCATGTAAAACAATGTATAACCAATTTTATTCCTAAGTCAACTGGTGAGTATAAGCCAAGAGAAATATTTCCATTACCATTGCAATAAAACCCTCAAAGAGATCAAAAACTTAATATCACAATACTTTAACTAAGGTAAACCAAAATACTTTAACAAAACAGAAATGATTCACTCTCTACCAATGTCTTTTTGATGGCCCAATCTTAATGCTGGAGACTTCAAAGAAGGAATGAAGGCCTGTTTGGCCTGTTCCTTTCATGGACACTGTCCAATCCAAATATTAATATCTTTAAATATAAACCTATGACACAATCAGAGCAGGTCTGACCTTATGTTACTGTCACCTATCAACCTGTGTTGACAGTATCTATCTATCTATCTATCTATCTATCTATCTATCTATCTATCTATCTATCTATCTATCTATCTATCTATCTATCTATCTATCTATCTATCTATCTATCTCCCAGCTGCTAGCTGGCCTGTAGGCAAAACAGATGAGATGGGCACAAAGTCAGATACATAGAATAAAAAGAGGTGTAGTCCTGTCCCTTTCCGAACAGAGGTAAGCAAAACACAATAGTAATATCAGAGGTTTGTGCCTCCATTTTTTGAGAGAGCTGAAAATCTTATCCTATTTTGGAGATCATATTTTTGTTGTCTGCGGTGGGTTGGCACCCTGCCCGGGATTGGTTCCTGCCTTGTTCCCTGTGTTAGCTGTGATTGGCTCCAGCAGACCCCCGTGACCCTGTGTTCGGATTCAGCAGGTTGGAAAATGGATGGATGGATATTTTTGTTGTATAGAAAACTATAAGCAGAACAATGACTTCAAATAAAACATCTTTGTTATTAATATAATATATAACTCATAAAAAAGTATAGAATTAGACAAGGGACAATACAATTCTAATTAATGCTTTTCAATTTTCTAAGCTTGCTTAAACCATTATATGGTAATGGGGATCCAGATGCAGTCTCTACAGCATAAAGTAGAAAACTGTGCCAAACCTAAATGGGGCGTCAACTCATCCCTGGCCATTCTTACCTAGAAAAGGTTAAATCAGCACTATGCAGTAAGTGAAAATCATGTGTTTAGAACAAGAAGAATATTGCAATTCACAATAAATACGGGCTCAAATCTATACCTCGATTTCTGGAGCTGCAAAACAACAACTATAAACATTGTGACATCATACCAACCACAAACCTAGCATTAAAGTAGTATACTGTCAAATAATGCCATAAAAAATAATATCAATAAAAATAAAAAATAACAGAGAGAAAAAGAGCAAAATTTTTTGTGACACGAAACTGATTTCCTTACAAGAGACAAAGGCGTCTCTTATGGGGGACTAAATAAAGCAGAAACATAATTATTAATAGAGAATCTGAGGCACCCACAGACCTAACCATGAAGTTTGAATACTTTTAGACGTATTTTTATAAGCTTAACAGGACATAATTAACATACTAACTATTCTGCTGAAAAACATTTTTCTGCTTCTTGTAGAGAAGGAGAGACAATACACAGAAACCAAATTTATGCATTGAATTTTTTATTTTCCTAAATGTATTTATATTTACCTTTTAATTATAAATTTGTATTTAAAAAGCATTATAAAAAGGCAGAAAGTAAGGCATAAAATTGAGAGTCTGCAAAAACTAGTAGAAATGGCATCTCTCTTAAACTAAATACGTTCATGAAGATCAAGGTCCCAAAGGCTGTTAACCAAGAGTGTTAACCATGACCATTGCATTGATCTAAGAAAATAAAAATATTCCTTTTACCTTTATCTTCCCACAGCAGAGTTCTTTTTTATGCCAATTACTAAGTCTAAATAAAACACGAGGCCAAAAAATATATTAGAATTCAAGTATAATATTTGGACACTTTCAAGTTACTGATCTGAAAATACAGAAACTTCAAATATTGGCCTTTTTAAATAGGAAACAAATCTGAATAAGTGAAGCATCATGTCAAAGAGAAGTCAAACACATTTTTATACATTCCATTTGCCTCTAATAAATTCAACTACATACTGCACAAGTCTCATTCTCACCTCTCTTTAGTGTCTTGTTTCTTTGCAGTTGACCAGCTAGCAGCACCACAACGACAAAAAGCATGGATCTCAGCACAATGCAAGCAATTAGTGGGATTGAAAGGTCTCTTGATGGCTCGAGGTTAGGACGTCTGACTCTGGTGTTGTCTACTGATGCTGGATCTTGGGAGAGAGTGCAGTAAAAAAGATTCACATTGTGTGTAGCAAATTAGCATCTGTTAAACTACCACTCTGATTTAAATGGGGTGTAGGCAGACATGAAGTTCACTCCATGCTCCATATTTCACGGTGTATTTAATGAGCTTTGCACTCATATACATAATCTGCTAATGAATATTATTCTTTCTTATGCAATATATATTTCATTTCTACTTATTATTATTATGTTGTTGTGTCTACTTGTTATGTCTGTGAGAAAAATATTTTTGGGCTCTGTAACAAGCTCTGCACACATACACATAGCCTTATAATAAATACACCTTTTGTATTATGTTGTGATGTGTAATTATTTGAACCTTTCTTTATAGAAATAAGAACATATGCTCCCAGAGATTTCTTGGAAAAGAGGCAGAGTTCATAGTTAAACACGGATTTGTCTAGTATACTAAAACACTATTATCTTAAAGTTATAAAGGCATCTAAGAACCCTACAATTGATGAGCTCAGGCACACAGGAGCACCAAAGCAGCACACCTCCTCAACCGTAGGACTTTGGAATTGCAACTCCTCCATAATATTCCTCCCCACTAACTTCTCTACACTCCAACAGAGCCTATATAACATAATGGTCAGAGTACTGACAATAAAGCTGATGTCACACTACACAACTTCTAGTCATGAGGTATGTCAGATCTTGTCTCTGGAATATGTCAGTTAAAATGACTGAATATCATTGTCCATGTCACATTTACTGACTGAGTGCCGACTTTACCAGCACAGTTGTGCTCGCCTTTTTTTGTGACAGCCAATAACGTGCTGCCTGACGGAGCTGGCACTCTACTAAGGGATAACAGGCTGACAGGTACAGTGAGTTTAGCCACAGTCTCTGCCCTTTATCTTTTTTCCATTCTGTTTTAGTATATAAAACACATTAGAAAGACGAGCCTTCTTCTGTTTGCAAGGTTCAAAGCACGTGTGTTTCTTATTCATTATCACAACATTCTATACATTGCACTTCAGAATAAACATTTATTGGTTGTCTGCTGTCATGCACATAGAGCCCACCTCTATGATTAAAGACAAATATTTGATTTTATGGGAGCGAGTCTCACACAAGTTGGAGTCACAGGGAATGTCACATTAGCAACCAACTTCACAGGAGCACTGAAGACCTCGGATTGCTAAGATTATATAAGTAAAGGATACAAATGAAAATTACTGGAAAAGTCACATAACGTGACAGAGGCTTAACATCAGCTAACAGAGAAATGACAGGGAGAGAATCCTTAATGCTGCAAGAGCATTCACTCTGGTGAAATTCTTTGAGGAAATTCCTGGCATGTATTATACATGGAATGATTCTTTACTACAAGCTAAGCATATTATTACTTGTCTTGTGATGGTTTTTACTGTTGTTAAGGTTATTTTTTCTCCACTGAGGCTTTGTAGCAGTATTTAAAGTGGTATGGCTATTTCATAGTGCATTTTCCAGCATTGAAAATGGTCCATTAGTGGAGCTAACAGTACCACCTGGGAACACTGGGATGGATTTACTCTTCCCCAAAACAATAATAGTGAAAATGATTTTCTTCAAACTCAAACATAAACCAACACAACATTTACATCTGCTATTAAAATGAGATTTATTCACTCTGAAATGCTTGCCATGTTAAAATAGTGTTATGTTTTTACACTTTTCATGCTTTTTTGCTAATCTCATCTAACCTCTGCAAGTCACTCCTGCATCCTCCTTATGATGGCAGTCATTTAGTCCAATTGGTGCATGTGGACAGTCTCACAAGAAAGACTCGAGGCCAATGCAGTTCACTTTGTTTAACCAAATGATGCCAATCCCTCCATCAAATTCCAGATCTGCGCTCGCTGGCTCTCCACAGCCCAGCTGTCTACAGACCACCTGGGCAACCTTCAAGTCCCATGAGTCATTGCAGACAGTACCCCAGGAGCCATCATATTTTATTTCCACTCGCCCAGAACAATTTGATCCTCCAACCAGTCTCAGCTCTGGAAGAAAACAGCAGTAAGTTAGTGAGGGAAAAGAGCTGCTGGACCACAAGACTGTCACACCAGACTGACCTGGACAGTGCTCTTGTGTGGGGTTCTCTGAACAACTCTGCAGGACGGTGTTTTCTTTTTCCTTCTTTCCTGAAAAGTAACATAAAAGATTCACCTACGCTCCAAACAACACTTTTTATTAAAACAAACACGCATTTGAAAAGGGTATTTTAAACATATGGTTTACTAGAACTGTTATTCAAAGGTATTCAGTCTCAGTGTTGTATTAATCATAGGTGATGTGAGTTTAGAAGCATATTCCAATTCCACCAGTTGCAAGAATATCAAAAATCCTTTAAATACATCATATTTTTTAAATGGGGCGGCACGGTGGCGCAGTGGGTAGCGCTGCTGCCTCGCAGTTGGGACACCTGGGGACCTGGGTTCACTTCCCAGGTCCTCCCTGCGTGGAGTTTGCATGTTCTCCCCGTGTCTGCGTGGGTTTCCTCCCTCCGGGCGCTCCGGTTTCCTCCCACAGTCCAAAGACATGCAGGTTAGGTGGATTGGTGATTCTACATTGGCCCTAGTGTGTGCTTGGTGTGTGGGTGTGTTTGTGTGTGTCCTGCGGTGGGTTGGCACCCTGCCCAGGATTGGTTCCTGCCTTGTGCCCTGTGTTGGCTGGGATTGGCTCCAGCAGACCCCCGTGACCCTTTGTTCGGATTCAGCGGGTTGGAAAATGGATGGATGGATGGATATTTGCTTTAATGACATCATTAAACTAGTGTTTTTAATTGTATGTAATCAATTAATAAGGATATTTTTTTGTGCTATTAACCCACCAGTAGTACTCCAAAAGCAGGATGAGCCTGTCCACAAAGCCTTGCAGCATACAATGTGCCCAGCCAAGCTTTGATTGAAGGATCCTGATGTTACACTCACTTAAGGAAATCATTTAAACTGCCTTTGCTCCAAACTCTCAGAATATGTATATGCAAAGCTGTTTCGTAATAAAGCATAATGGGATATTAGTCACAGTATAAAATGAAGAGTGACTGATTACCTCCTCACATCCTTAAATTGAAGTAAGCATGTTTGATCATGTCATGTCATTTTCTAACTCACTTACTGAGGACCACGGTCTTTGGATTGGCTGGATCCTACCGCAGCTGGCACAGGGAGCAAGGCAGGAACAAACCCTGGACAGGGCGCCACTCTATCCCAAGGCGAACACACACATACATACTTACAATCCAGACACACACTAGGGTCAATTAATATTATGTTATGAAAATAAACCTGAATGTTGGAATCAACAAGAAAACATCAGAGCTTTAAGAATAAGGTTAGCTGAAGCTTGAAGTTAGTCTTACCTGAACAGGTGATAACGGCCACCTCATCATTACTGCATTTGTTTTTGCCCCAGGGTGAGGATGGACACTGCCGCAGATAAGAATCACGTGGTCTGCATCTCACATTGTCAAGCCATTTAGGATCTCCATCTATCTCTGAATTTCCAACATTTAATGATGTTAGATTATTGCATCCCAACTCCCGGCAAATCATTGTCCCTGTATGCAGATCCATTTGATTTTGACATACACTTCCCCAGGTGTCACTGTAGAAAACCTGCAGTTTTCCAGAGCAGCCTTTTTATTTGGTTTAAATCTAAGAAAATGTTATAAACAAAATAAATAATGTACATTTTTAATGATCCATTATTAAAATTCAGAATGAAGTATGGATAGGATGCAAGAAGCAAGTGTCCAGTAGAAACATTTAAGATTATAGCCTAAGAAAAGTTGTTTCTCTGGATTATTTTTATGGATTCTACCTTCAGACAAACTCATATGCTCTCCCTTTTTTATTGTGCGTCATAGGAAAACAAATTTAAAAAAATCCCTACAAGAGTATAATAAATCTTTCTTAAGGGAGAGAGTATATTTGAGCAGTATCAGGCTGCAGACATGAACCAGTTCTGGACATGGCATTAAATACATGTATGTATGTAAGATGTGGGAAGAAAACCTGCAGAAAAATCCTCACAGACAGAGATTAGGCTGCAATTCAAACCCAGGGCACTGGGACCACGGGGTAGCAGTGCTAACAACAGCACTACTATTCTGGCCTCTGTCAATGCAACTATTTTTTAATTTCCTTGAATGATATGTACTATAACATATGCCAGAAATAAGTCTCTTTGACATATCATCAATATTTACATAGTTTTATAAATGGCTGAAAAGAAATCCAAATATTGAACTTGGATAATTCTTTTGGCTATTGGATATCACACAATATGATCAATTATAAAGTCACATTTTCTGTCTTAATTTGTTTTAATCTGCTTTATTTACATATTGAAATAAATTGAGTCTTATTCAGCTTAGGAAATTTAGTTGTAATATGAAGTTAAGTCATCTGTAGATTTATTTGAATTTTACAAAAAAATATCATCTCAGAGTGGCATAGTGGTTAGCACTGCTGCCCCATAGATAAAGTGATTTGAGTTTGAATCTAACACTAAGTTTCTGTCTGTGTGAAATCTGACTGTTTTCCCCTGTGTCTGTTAGATTTGCTTGGAATACTTTAATTTTCTTCCTACATTGCTAAGATGTGTGAGTTCTGTGTGATTCTAAATTGATCCAGTGGAGATGTGTGTGACTGGACCTTAGAATGGATTGATCCCTCATCCTAGATTGACTCCTACTCTTATTAAATCTGTGTCTTAAAAAAGACTAACAGTCATCAGTAATGACTCTCTTTTCAGATTAATTTTAACAGGTTTTAAATAAAGAGATGAAGGCAAAGTCATAAATACACACTATTTTCCAGTGTGGAGCAGGTGCTAAATTCTAAGCAAAAAATACTTATTTTAGAATCTATATTTATAAGAATGTTTCTAAACAGCTGAGTTTCTCTCGTTCTTACATTTTATCATCCAAACAACACAAATTGTTACTCACCTGAACAGATGACCGTCACATCATGACTGATTCCACAATGGGCTGTTTGTGGATGAGTACAATTCTTCTCAGAGCACTGAATGCCTGTCACACACACATTTCCTTTGCCCTTTCCATAAAGGTAGGAAGTGGAGGCCTGCATTCCTGAGCCACAGCCAAGCTGTCTGCAGACCAGTGAAGATTCTTTGTCACCCCAGGAGTTATCAATAACTCTTGACCCGGTCCTGTTGTAGAAAACCTCCACACGTCCTTCACAAATTTGTTGACCACCTAAGAGTCTGACTCCACCATCCTTTACTGAAGACAACAAGCATAAAAATAGTTCTATTTGGTGAAATGTTCAGGCATTTTTTAATAAAGAAAATTTAATTGCTATGATGTGCTCCACTGCAAACAACTGAATAAATAAAATAAAATAGGACATAAGCAATTTAACTAATCCTGAAAGAGTAATTAATGACATATTGTAAATACTGTAATATACTTATTAATTAATTATAGTAAGGAATTCTTTTACCACAGTCAATTAAGGTTTAACTTTTTAGTGACTCAGACCTGTGAGAGAACAGGCAGGTGAGACACTTCAGGGGAGAGGTGGGAGGTCAGAGCCGTATGTGTTTAAGTAGCCTTTAAGGAGACGAGGTGACCACTGCACTACATCACGCTAGACAAGAGAAAAGAAGATAATCTGTGTGGCATTAGAATTCATAAAGACAGGGATCCACTGAGAAAGCGTTAGGCTTTATTGACCATCTCCTGAGTTTGTCAGGGTCTTTTGCATAAACATTTAATATTCAACAGCTGGTGGTGTCTGTGTGTTACTCCATCCTCCATTGAGCCTTGGGTAGTTACAGTGTCTTTTATGTGATTACTTTTTTTCAATATAAACAGTAAAGTTTATTATGAGTTCTGTCTGAAGAATCTCTAAGAAATCTAAGTGACAGCATGAATGTTATACAGTAAGTGAAATAGGCTGTATTACTCAGATTTTTACATAAATTATGATGATTGTATTTTTATAACTACAAATACGATATTTTTAAAAGTAATGTGTATTTCTCATTTATCAAATTAATGTGTTACCATTCAATTGGTTAGACACAATTAAGGCATACTGTCCACTCAGTACAGCGTTACAAAGCTGACTCCTGCAGCCTAACAGACAAAGCCAGAGGATAAAGAGTGAAGTGACATACCCCCACTATACCAAGGTCCTAATAGGAAACACACAATGTGTTATGGAGGTTAACTTAAAAATACAAATATTCAGACTGAAGCCATCAGAAACATTTTGGTGAGGTGAGGGGGACAAGTTAGAAAATGGTACTGTAGGTGGTTGAAAACACAGACAAATAAAGGTAGCAAAGCTTCCAAACTACACTAGACATGAACAACATTTGTTGTTAACAATATTTACTAGTAATTAGACACTAGAACTCAATGTCTTAAAAGCATAATGTTATCAAAGCTTTAATCTTCTTTTATTCTCCACCTCTGTTATTGTGTGACTGGCACATATACAGTAGGTGGTGTTGGAAATAAAAAAGAAAGTAAAGAAGAGGAGTCTAAGATCATAACGACAGACACATTATTTTTATGGTCACCATAACATTCTTTTCCATTTTCTATCTAATTGCATGAGATGATGGGAGTGTTTACTTGATTTTGCTAATGATGCAATGGACCTTTTAATTTGTAATTAGAATTAAAATTAAATTTGTGTCTGCTAAATATATATCATTGCTTTGCTCCTATAGTAATGTACCTGAAATTGCATTATAAAGACCACTTCTGATAGATAAATTTGAAAAATCTTATTTGTACTTCAAAATGGAAGATAAAGTTTGTGCATACAGTATTTCTATATACTTTATATAATTAAACCTATACAGTTGTATTGTACTCCATTGTGTTGTAATCAGAAATGTCCAATAAAGCTGATAATATTTTGTTTAATAAAGAAGACATTACTTACAAGAACAAATCACATCATTTGCATGAGTGCAGTCTCCTCGTTCCCAGACAGATGTGGGGCACTTTGACAAGTGGGTCTCACTGCCTTCACAGCCAAATATATCTGCCCATATTTCACCAGATCCTTCTCCAAACCTGGCCTGTCCTGGAGCTTCAATTGCATACCCACATTTCAGTTGGTGGCACAAAACATTGGCATCTTTCAGAGTCCAATACTGATCACAGACAGTTCCCCATTTACCACCAAACTGCAACTCCACACGGCCAGAGCGAGAATCAGCGCCATTGACCAGCCTGTATCCTGTGTAAAAGACAGAAAAGTTACAGAGTAAAGAAGACACCATCTGTGAGTAGTAGTGTTAAAATATTACCACAATTTAGAGACAAAGGCCCAGTTTCTCAATAATGAATGATGAGAGTGTCACTCATGCTTTTCTCACTAGTATCTCGCCAAGCTCTTTAGTCTGTTTCTTGAAGGCTTGCAAGAAGATCAGTGAGAAGCGAGAACCTTTCACTGGTGAAGGAAAACCACGCTTCAAAAAGCCTTCACTTTAAGAGTTATGGTCATCTAAAGTTTTGGTGAAAGCAGCAGTTCAAAGCAGGGATCCAAACAGAAACAACGAAAATGAAAGTATAAAAACACAAGAGCATTCAAAATATGAATTTGGAGGAATTCTAGTAGATGAAGTACGTACACATGAAATGCAGAAGAACATTAAAGTCCAGTCTCTAGATGCAGATGTCAGAGGGGAGCATTTTTTGTACAATGGGTGATTTTCTCTTAGGCAAAGAAACATGTAAATATTAAATTTAAGATGCAGGGGCAATAGGCATATATTGTTCGGACTGGGGTGATAGGTTGAAAGGCAAATTTCCTGAATGATTCTGTTACTGATTATTGTGATGGCTGTCTACAGGACATGGATATTTGCTGTCTTGTAAAAGAGTCACCTGCTTTGAAGTCTACACTGCTTAAACATACATACAATACAATATTGTGATAACAGAACTGCCTCCATCCCTGGAAAATGTATTTACTTGGCTAGAAAAATAACATATCTGGGAACATTGGTTTCTAATCAGCATATGTATACTCCTTGATAGTTGACAACAATAATTTTTGTTTAATCTGTGTTTACATTATTTGTCAAACCTAAGAAATTGGCAAGTACCATTATTTAATTCATCGTCATGTTGATCTAGGCAGGGACTGAAGCCGATTTATACTTCTGGGCATTAGATGGTAGGTGGTTAGTGACAACCCACTAAGAACGCTGGTCAAGGACCATTCGCACAGAGCACAGGGACTGTCAGGCAGACAAGGGTATAAGGCTGGTATGACGCGAGACACATGGCCGACACCTACTTCCAGGGAGGAAGAGACCATTCTACCAGAGAGATGTCAGTTGTGGGTCCAGCAAGAGGGAAGACTCACGAAAGGACTGAGCAAAGCTGGCGGATAAGAAGTGAGGCATGCCTAGGTCATCGTAGCAACCCAAGGAGCCCAGAAATAAAAAAAAAAAGAAAGAGGAAGAGATGCTGACAAAGATTCAACAATTTGGGAAAAATTCTGTTGGAAAACTAGTGTCCAGCGAACAGAGTATTTCCATGGACAGTTAATTGTTGTGGTTAAAACAGCATGCAAAACTGGACTCTGCACCACTAAAGGTTATATCCTCCACTTTATGTTTTTATCAGACTTTTAGAGTGTAGACTGTGTGCTTTTCTTTAAAAAAAAAAAGTTTTTGTTCCTGATATTTTTAGATTATTATGTCCTTTTATTTTCTTGCTGTACTTTGTATTGTCTTGTGTAATACAAGTTACTGTTGCTTTTCCTGAAATTGCTGTTGTGTCTTACATTGTGTGTTTACTCACCGCCTAATTTTATAGGAACCTGTGTGCTATTATCTGTAAATCTCAAGAGCTCCCAGTCTCTTAATAAAACTGGGTGGTGTAGTCAGGTATTGTAACAGTGTCTAAGTTAGATTACCTGTGAGTTTGACCAGACACCTGTCACACAAATATTAATGGAACTAAAAAAAAAACCTGCAATGACTGTATGAGAAATGTTCAATATCTGCTATAAAAGTAGAAAAGTTATAGGATACATTACAAATGAGTGGTAAATTGATACAAGTGATGTAATAATTAGAGATATGTCAATAGAGCAGCACAATTACTTGGTATCAGGAAAAAAGTGGACTTACTACAGCACTGCCATCACATATTTTTGGAGAATACTGTAGGTCACCATCGGACGGATGTAAAGTTCCGATGCATCTTGTGTAGCTCCTGGTTACTTCCCAACAATATTCATATCTCAGATAATCTGCACATTGAACAAAGGAAATCCAACCATACATATTTTCGAAACCCACTTATCCAGAACAGAGTAACAGCAAAGTCAGAGCCTTCCTCAGCAAGCAACAGGCTCAAAGCATAGAAAAAAATCCCTTGGGAGGTCACCAGTCCATCACATTTTCTACAAACATAGATTTGAGGTTCGTGAATGAGGAATTTAATCCCAGTGCATATGTCGTCAATCAGACTAATCATACTCTGTATGAAAAAAAAATGCAAACAGGAAAACTGCCAATTTTAAATGAACTCTTAAAGTGTTAAACTAATTGTTTAAGAGTTGACCCATAAAGAGTTTATTTAACAATCTTCCACTAAGCACGAATACTTTCTTTGATAGATCACATCATATACAGTAGTATTGTAAAAAGATGAATTTGTCTGATGCAGAGGCACAGAAAACACACTTGAGCAGATACACTTATCAGTTAATTACTGAAACTGCACATTTACCAAAAACCTCTCTTCGATTCCCCTGCTGCCCTAACAAACAGCGGTAGCTGAGAGGTTTACTGAGTAGTGTATCTCATAATATTGAAACAAGAATAGGACAGGGCACATTGCTGTCTTGTTTATTTTTGAGCAGAAGTTTGAAATGTAAATATGTTTTTTAAACAAAACTTTTTACTACTTCTTCCTTACTACTTCATTTGTAAATATATTTTAAATTCTTTTTTGACTTTCATTCTCTTCTGTGGTGTGTCTTTGTCTCGATTGAGAAATGTTTCAATGTTTGATTTAAAGAGACAGCCACTACTAAAACATCATTTTCACTCTGTGACATCATGAGAACTGTATAGACTCAATCGTGCAAAAGCTTCTCACCTCCTCCTGAGCCAATGAGAGCTTATGCTGATCTTCACACACATTCGTAAATGTCATTTATTTCAATAAAATTAGTAAGGGTCTTGCAAGCTCTTCTTACTGGTTAGAGGTGTTTGAGAAACTGAATTAAAATGGTGATAAAGTAACACATGCAACTTCTATATATAGTAAACAACTTACTTGAGCTTGATAGGGAAATTTTTATTTCTAACAAGCCATCTACAAAATTTCAGAAAATATCTTATACATTTACTCAATAATGCTTCTGCAAATAATTCATTCTGAGCCTCTGTGTTTTAAAGATAATTCTTATTGTAGATGGAAGATTTTTATTATTTTACATTTGAACATTAAAATGCAAATGATATTACAAATGATAGCATAAAATTGTGCCACACTGCACAATAAAATGTATTACGAATGCACAGGAAATACTATAGTAATGTTGAATAATGTTGAGTACATTCTTAGTGAGTATCTTTGACAATTTTTTTTATTTTCACAAAGCAGACAAAAATACAAAAACTTAGAAGTAACAAAATACATTTTCAAAATAATTCAAAAAATTATAAATTGCAAGAAAATCATTAGATCCTAGGTGGGCCCGGCAAACCAATGTATAAAAGTTGGTACTAACACGTTACTAATAAAACGTAATAATATCACTTTTCTGAGTCAGGAGTAATGTGACACTGTCCTTTTTGAAAAATTAGTAATAGTATTATAGTTGCCTTGACCTAGAAAGTAATTTTATTACTGTTTAAAATCATAGTGCAGACATAAGCCACATATTTGTTCTTGTTCACTTAGACCTGAGTACAGCATTTGACACCATAGGCCACAGTGTTCTTATAAATCACCTTAGACAATGGGTTGGTCTCTCAGGCAGTGTATTAAATTAGTTTAAGTCCTATTTAACAGATACAAAATTCTTTGTTAGTTGTTTTGATTGTGGTTCGAAGTCCCATTATATTTTATATGGTATATCACAAGGATTTATTCTGGACCCGATGCTTTTTTCAATATAAATTCTTCTGTTAGACCAGATTATAACCACACTTATGCTGATGACACACAGCTTTACTTATCTGTAGCAACTGATGACACTGACGCTCTGGTCTCTTATTGTCAGTGTCTTATTTATATTTCTGATTGGATGAGTGGTAACTTTCTCAAGCTAAATAATGAAAAAACTGAAATCTTGGTGGTCAGCAAAAATGGAAATACTGAGAGTATTAGAAATAAACTTGATCCCTTAGCATTAGAGGACAAGGCAGAGGTAAAGAATTTAGGGTTAATCATGAACTCTGACCTAAACTTTAAAGCGTTGTGAACAGGGGGGCTGAATGCACCCCTAGAAGACACAGACGCGCCTCAAAAACCCTCTCTTAAATGCTGATACAATGGGAATAAAAATAGTCTACCTTCACTTTGCTCTCTTATTTGCTGGACTGCTGTGGATGCTCTGTCACGTGATATGCTTCTCGCACCTGTCCTTTTTGGCTGATTGCTTGTCTCTCTCTCCTCCTCCAGACATCCACTGCTCCAGTTGGGGGTACCGCTCCTGACACGCACCCCTTTTGAAAGAGAGAAATGTTTGTTTTGAAGTGTTTGAATTAAGTTCCTGTCTCTACAATCTGTTTCTGTGCAAATTTGTGACCCAAGCGTGAGAAGTGGTACCAGGAGTGGCTGCACAGATGAATGCTGAGGAGTTGTTTCGATTCGCTCAAAATGTTCTGCTTCATCCCGACCCAGAGGATGATCCGCCTCCTGCTCCTCCTGCTAATCCTAAGGATCTGCTGACAAAGATGAGTCCTTCGGATGACCCAGAGATATTCCTTTTAGCTTTTGAGCACGTGGCGACTTTGATGCGCTGGGACAAACGAAACTGGGCTGTTATCATCACCCCCATTTTGTCTGGGGATGCCTTGCTTGCATTACGGAATGTGCCTTGCAATAAACTCTGCGATTATGATTTCTTGAAACAGCAAGTTGTTTTGCGTAAAACTATAATAAGCTTTTTGGCTAAAGGTTTTGCACTTCATGATTGGAGACTGGACAAGGAAGATCCCATTCGTGTGCAGATACAAGATTTGATTCATAAAGTTCACTGCTGGTTTGAAGGAGACCGGATCGAACTTGTTATGGAAAAGGTTGCCATGAATATAGTGCTGGCTGGGATACCCGCGGTTCTCCGAGATGAATTTCTTTATCATGATGTTGAGTCGTTAACAATCTTGGCCAAACATTTTAGTGTTTCTGAAACTGCTTGGAGAAAAGGCGGTGGATTTGCTGCACCTTATGCTAATTATTAGCTTCCATGAGATGGCCCCAGGAATGCTCGTCGCCCTGAACAACGGTTAGAGCATCAACGGGCTTTAACACCTGAAAATCCAGTTTCCTCTGGAAGGCCTCCAAGGGATCCAGTTGTTGATGTAGTGCCAACATCTGGGGAGGCAAATGGTTGTAGATGTCACCGTGGATATTTCGGCAGTGGAGCTGAACAAAGACATATCTGGTGTGATCAAAACGGCCACTTGGCAAGAGAATGTCGCTTATCCCCTACTCAATCAATGGAAATTGAGTTAGCCGAGGTTTGTTGCTCCCATATTCCTTATTCTTCAGTTAAAAGGGATGGCTTAATGATCTCGGTGAAGTTGGGGGGATGCAAGATCTCTGCATTATTGGACTCAGGAAGTGACCTTTGTGTTGTCAGACGTCACTGTCTTAACGAGTACCTTTGTAACACTGAAACTGTAAACATACGTTGTGTACATGGAGATGTTAAGGACTATCAGACAATGCTCCTTCCTTTAACATATAAGGGTTGGCACTTTAAAGTTTGGACTGCCGTTTCGGACTCCTGCCCGTAGCCCTTGCTGATCAGCAGGAGGAATGCCCCTTTTCCTAGACTCATGACCGAATATCGGGTGCCAGTCATTGAGCCCCCTGTCAAGCTAAATGAGGGGGAGGAACTGGTGGCTGTGGGGGGAAGATCTAGAGCTCTGAGTAGACATTGAACCCGATCTCTCCAGTGAGACCGGGGGTGACTCCCCCAATTTCCCAGAGCAGCTGGCTGGACCTTCTACAACTTCTCAATCTGCAAATGCCTCTGAACACAAACCGAGCACTAGCAAGGAGACAGATTTTGTGTGCTTGCAACATGCTGATAGCTCATTACAATATGCGTTTAAACAGGCTTGCTCCGCTAGTGACTCCTACTACCAAGAGCGTGTAACTGGGGGCTTAAAAACCCTGCACTTTCTTGAGAAAGACAGCTGCCTTTTTAGAGTGATATCAGATCATTTAGTGGGGGAATTTATTGAACAGTTAGTTGTACCTGAAGTACGTAGGGATATTCTTTTTGCACATAACCCACACTCAAATCTTGGGTTGACACCTCGGGGCTGATAAGACTAGAGATTGTTTATCAAAACGATTTTATTGCCTGAATATGGGAAAAAATGTTGAACGATCTGTACTTCATGTCCTGATTGCCAGATCTTCTCTGCTTATAAACGTTCTCGGGCTCCCCTTTCTCCGATGCTTATTTTGGAAGTCTCTTTTCAACGGGTGGGATTAGATATTGTAGATCTCTTCCTAAGAGTAAAAATGGGTATCAATATATGCTTGTGTTGATTGACTAAGCAATGCAATATCCTGAAGTGGCTGCTTTGAAAAAAGCCAATTCCTCCACTGTAGCCAAAGCTCTGAGTGTTATTGATATAAATGGAAGGGTGTCACAGTTTTGCCCCAAGCAGCTCTTAAAATGAGTACTTTTGAAGAGCTGGAACTTCAAGAGGTCAAGAGACACTAGAAGATTGGAAAGAGCCAGAGGCAATCATGTTATGTTTTGGGTCTGAAAGTAAATTGTAAATATTCAGTAGTTGAGACATACGCAGAAAGCATACACTTATAGAGAAGAATTGCATTTACACAGCATTTAATTAATGAAAAAAATAATAGCCTCGATTAACACAAACAAAAGATGGACCTGAAAGAAGTAATAAAGATTGCAGAAAAAATGTACTTTACTAGTAAAGAGTTAATTAAATAGTTAATTAAATTAGTGCATTTCATAATATCATGTTTTTTGTTCAAATCATTTTAAATTGAAATTTTGGTTAAAGCAAAAACATTTTCTAATATTCAAACTTAAAAAAATAACACAAGTGACAATGATATATTTATTGTTACAGTAAAGATTTAGACATGTTCATCACACTGTTAAAGGCATCTTTGACCACAGCGCAGAATTTAGGGTGATTCTCCTCCAAGAGCCTCATCCTCGATATCATCATATTCAGGAGGTAATGGGTACTCCACGGCACCACGAGAATCTGTGAAAGACAAGCGTACAAGGAGGCTCAAAGAATAATATGAATTTGCCAGGATGTCAACATTAAAATGATTGCTGGTATTCAGATGAATTGTTTTTGTCTAAGTGATATAAAAAGTCCATTTATCTTCTGTGCCTGGTCAGTTCAAATGAGGGTCATATGGTCAGAAGCCTCTCCTGGAAAGTTTATATAGGCAGTAATGTATGGTATGCCAGTCTATTACAAGGTATACTCACACTCATTCACGCAGAGCCAAGTTTAAAGTTGCCAAAATAGTACATGTCTTTAGGATATGGGAGGAAAACTAGAGTACCAGGAGAAAAGTCAACCATTCTGTTAATTATTTAGTAATGGAGACTCTCTAATATGTAACCATACACCACAAAGAACCTATTTATTTCTCTTTCTACATTTCACCTTGAGGATTAAAAATAGTAAATATTATAACAATAAAAAATATTGAATTTATTTAAAATCTGAAAGACCTGTATTCACATTTTAACAAATAGTAATATTCACTCAAACACAATACTGTGTGTTCATAATAATTTGCTGCTAAGCCACCCTGGATATTGTCTTCCAAGATGAGCATTTGTACCTGCTTTCTGCTTCACTCCATAGATCTCCCTCCTAATGTTTTTACAGGTAATATCCCGCTCTTTTCTTCACCTGTGGTCAGTAAATCTGCCATAACCATAGATGACTGTTCTCAATGATCCATTGTCTCTTCTTCCTTTAAACCATCTATAACATTCATTCCTTCTTTATGACTCATGCCCCTCAACTTTTTGTTCATTTGCATTCCTTACTGGTGAGGCACTAGTTAACAGCTATTGAACCCTTAAACACATTCAGAATGCTGATGCTTTTTGTCTCTCTCATCACACTTCTGCAGTGCTCCATCCAGTAACTTTACATTACTGCCAGGATTAATTCCAAAACTCTAGTCCTGACCTATGACTCCTTTCATAGATTTACTCCTTAAGCTTTCATTGGCTATTAAAAAAAAATTCAATTCAATTCAATTCAATTCAATTTCAATTCAATTCAATTCAATTTTATTTGTCATTTAGCAGAACATCCAAGATGTGCTGCAGAACGAAAATACGATGCACAAGACATTAATAAAAACACATAGTTAAAATCAGCCTACAATAAAATACTAAAATGCTTCATTTAAAAGACGAACGGCAGTAGGAAAAAAACTGTTTTTAAACCTGGTAGTTCTACATTTCAGGCTGCGGTACCTTCTGCTTGAGGGCATGAGGGAAAAGAGTTCAGAGGCAGGATAAGTAGGGTCTCTAGAAATCCGCACAGCTCTGGCCAGACAGCGTTGTTTTGCCAAATCTTGTACATTTGGCAACGGGGCTCCAATGATCCTCTCCGCAGCCCTCACCACTTTCCTCAGTGCTTTCCAGTCTGAAGCGTTGCAGCACTCCTGCCACAGACAGCTGCTGCTGGTTAGCACGCTCTCTATGGTCCCTCTGCAAAAAGTGGTGAGGACTGACTTACTGAGATGGGCCCTCTTTAGCCTCCGCAGAAAGATCAAGCTCTGGTGAGCTTTCTTGATGACGGAGGAGGTGTGCAGGGACCAGGTGAGGTTGTTCGTCACATTAACTCCCAGGAACTTAGTAGACTGCACAATTTCCACAGCAGTGTTCTTAATGTAGACCGGGATGTGTATCAGCTGTTTCTTCCTGAAGTCGATCACCAGTTCTTTTGTTTTTTCGACATTCAGTATCAGATTGTTTTTATCACACCATTCCACAAATGACTTCACCTCCTCTCTGTAATCCCCTTCCCCGTCACCTCGAATGAGACCCACCACTGTTGTGTCGTCCGCATACTTAATAATTTGTACACTGACTTCTGGGTCAGGTCAGGTTGGGGAGCATGCACTGAACAAGGTGTTGCCACACCCACAACATGCCAAAACAACTAGTGATCCCAGTTGACAACTCCCCAGGCAGACACACGGTTAAGTCTCGTTCCTGGGAAATGACTATATATCTGCCGCAGCCAGGTGTTAGGTGGGCATCCTCTTGGTCTGGTTCAGCCACTCGGGTCCTCAACAATGAGAATCCTGTGAGCTGGATCATCCTCCGGGAATCACACTACATGGCAGCAGTGCTGTAACTGACGCTCCCTCACAATGTAGATAATGTATCTCATTCAGGACTCCGCGGTACCCAAGGATTCTCCGAAGAGACACAGTAACGAAGGAGTCCATTCTTTGTCTTAGGTCACTGGATAGCGTCCATGTCTCACAACCATATAGCAAACCAGGAAGCATCAGGACTCTAAAAACTTGGACCTTTGTCCTTTTGCAAAGATATCGGGAGTGCCACACACCCCTTTCCGGTGATCTCATGACCTCCCATGCTCTTCCAAACCATCAACTGACTTCATAGGCAGAGTCACCAGAGTCATGAATGTCACTGCCGAGGTAATTAAACTTGATATTCTCTCCGCAGATAGACACACTGCTGACGGCTGTGCCCAAGAGGTCATTAAAGGCCTGGATCTTGGTTTTTATCCAGGACACTTCCAGGCCCTGACACTATGACTACTTGTTCAGTCTCTTGAGAGCACCAATCAGAGCTTACATTGAGTCCACGAAGATCAAGGAATTGTTGGCAATGTCAAGATCAGTGAATATTTCTTCATCAACAGATGACCCACAGCCGCAGGACACCATGGCCCTACCCAACACTCAGTCCATGCAAGCACTGAACAGAGTAGGAACAAGAACACACCCCTGATGAACCCAAGAATAAAAAAAAAAAAACAGCACTCGCAGTACCAGTGTTCAGGTCAGCCATGATATCTAGATATTTTGGGGGGATCCTGCAGAGTCTTATCCCACAGGACAGCTCGATCAACTGAGTCAAACGCTTTATGAAAATTGAAAGAAACACTACCGATATTCACATTTGTGCTCCATGTGAACCCTCAGTGCCAGGATACGGTCGATGGCAGACTTCTTAGACATAAAACCAGACATTTCCAATTGCTGCTAGGTGAGCAAATGATCACGGATCCTATTGAGGATGACCCTAGCAAGAACACACCTGGCACCGACAGCAGTGTTATCCCCCTGTGGTTGCTGTAATCCAGCTGATCATCCTTCCCTTTCCAGACAAGTCCCATTTTCCAGTCAGTTGGAATGATGCCTGTCTCCCTAATGGAAGCAAAAATTGCTTGCAATGCAAGGAGGTCAGCCTTACCACCAGCCTGGAGAAGTTCTCCCTGAATACCTCAGATCCCTGCAGCCTTCCCTACCCTCAGCTGGTTCACTACCTGGTGTAATCTCAGTGAGATTGTTTGGTTCACAGCTAATTGGAGGATCAGCCTCAAGGGCCGTGGACCCAGAGATGTCCAATGTCCTAACCTGAGGATCAGTTTAAACAGGGTGCTTCTTAAAAAAACATCTCTTCACATCTCAGGATTATTTACACTTGGAATAAATCGAGCTCTATTCTAAATAATAACAGCCATGTTTAAACCTATTAATTTAATTTACTGTGGGTAAGGTACCAGTTTATTATCGAATTCATACAGAAATATTAGTTCAATCCTGATGCATCTAATTGAAATAATTATTCTCAACAGCCTGCATTACACTTTCAACCAGTCAAATGTATGGATGCATTTTATCTTGTGTAAATTGCCTTGTGGTAAAAATTATTAAATAAATGAAGAAATAAATACAGAAGTACTGTATTTTGTGTAACTCAAAACATGCTGGTAGTTTAGCACATATGCATACCGATTGTGGAGTATTCTAAGGGTTCCTCAACATCGTCATAGTTGTAAAGCAGCTCATCATGAGGGATGTGTTCTGTAGAGAGAAAAGTATATAAAATAATAATAATATTAATTGGTAATACAGTTTCATCAAATTTGTCTTGACTGAGCACTTAGGGGATGACTGTGTGGAATGGTTGTTATCTATTGGTGCACTTACATGTATTTATTATCTTCTACTGAAAGAAAATAGGACTTTTTTGTCTTTGTGACCCAAAGTGAAGGACAAATCAATTGCCCAGCTAAAGCGAAACAAAAAACTTTGCCTTGATTAAGTATTAAAAAATGAAATCTTAATTTATGAGGTTATTGTTGTGTATTTTCTAATGCCTTAAATGAACTCCCTTTATTGTCCTATGTTCCTATAATAACATGCTGTGCAGTACCTGGCAGGTCTTCTGTTTTTCCTATTTCAGTATCATCATAGTAGCCAGGGCCATCCAACGAAGCCAGTTTCCTACCTTAGAAATCATACAATGTCAGTTAAATGATAGTGATTTGAAAACAAATAACCAATAAAAGTGCTAACTACAGCTTTCAGTATTTACCTAGAACATGGTCTTGGTCATCGTCCTCAATGTCCTCGTAGTCATATGGTAGCTCATCAGACAGAAAGCTCCCTGAGAATGACAGGCAAAGTCTGTTTCTTATGCCAGTAAAAAAAAAAAAAACTTTTTTGTCCACCCCTTCATATATTTACTAAACATTCTGAGTTCTTCAAAGACTTATTTTGAAACTGGAGGCAATCACAACAGAATCAGGTACAAGGCAGGAATCAATACAGGATGAAATGCAAGTCCAGTGCAGGGAACATGAGGGAATAAAAGTGTGCTGGATTGTCACTTGTAATGGATCGATGTTTCATCGAAGGTGTACTTCTGTATTGGGCCCAGTGCTAATGGCATAGCCAGTTGCCTCCAGCTATCTTACGTTTGTATAATGAATAAAATAGATTCAGAACATGTATGATTAAAAGAGTATTATTGTCATTTCCAACAACCCATAGCAATTTCAAGTACATTTGATTGCATTTGAATGTTGTAACAACCAGAAATGGTAATGTCTAATACTCTAAACTGTTAAATAGCTTCCAAGAATAAAGGCACTCTAGTTTCATGAAACTGGCATAAATGAGCTTCACAGTGTTTTTCCGCCATTGCCTTTGTGTGCAAAATTCAATTTGTACATTAAAGGAAAAATCTGTCACTTCAACATTTAAAATTGATATGAGTAACTGAGTCAACAGCCACTGAAGAATAACTCATGATGGAATTAAGTTAACTGGTATTATGAAAAGATAGTGTGATGATTTGTAAACTGGAAATTCTCCAGTCTCACATGTAATATTTGACTGTGTTAACACAGGAAGTACAGAGCACGACTAGCTGCTAGCACACTTTCCACCTACAGAAGCCCTTCTACTTGTCTGCTGTGTTCCATCTTACCTTTCCTTGGTGCTCCATAAGTCCCCTGTCTGGCCAGTTTATACTCAATTTCCTCATAGACTGCATTATTGATGGGAAGAAGTTCATCCATGGCCATTCCTGGAAGGAGATATAAGGACTGTAAGGAATGTGTAATCGACCATTGCAACAAGTTTAGTGGTGCAGTATTACTTGTACTTAGTATGGAGACACCTCCATACTACTAAGGTGCTCACATTTATTTGTTTCCTGCAGTTGTCGGTGCTTATTGGATACATTACATATAAAATAAGTGGCCTGTCTGGGGCCTCATGTTTAAAATATTGCTTCAATTCCACACAAAAATTTTCTTTATGCTACAAATGCAAAAAAAGGATTTATGTAAAAGTATGTATGCCATGTCCCATGTCAAGTTCCTTTATAAATCTCTTATCAACTTAAAAATATGGGTGCATGCATACACATTAGCCACTCATTACACCTCCCACCAGTAACCATATGTGGTTTAAAAAAACTACCTTTTTGAAAAGTCATGATCTAGTCACCATATAAATTTGGCCATGTTCTTGAGTGATATCATTACTTCAGACCATAGAAGAACACAAAAAACTCATTGAATGTGTGGTATTACTGACATTTGGTGGAATTTAATTTCAAATCAATGGTATTTTTCCCTCAATTTTAAGGCCACAGGTCATGTAAATACATTACTCCAAGAATTAGGTGCATGGTGACACCTCATAGTGAGGAGTCTGGTGGCCACATCCTGGGTGATCACAGCATGGAGTTTGCACATGAGGCCACGTGAGTTTTCTGTGTTTTTCTCCCACATTCCAAAGTCAAGTAGGTTAAGTAAATTGGTGATGCTAACTTGGCCAGTGTGTATGTCTGTTCACCCTGCGATGGGCTGGCACCCTGTCCAGAGATTGTTCCTGCCTGTGTCCGTTGCTTGCAAGGATATGCTCTAGCTGCTACCAGTCCTGGAAAGGGGGCTTAGACAATGGCTGGATGAATGAATATTATAATCCATCCTGCCAAAAAACAACTTTTACTTGCACGTCACCAGTCCTAAAAACAGATAAATACTCAGTAAAATTTCACTTACAGGTTAGTTCACTGTTTCAGATTTAAGTTTAAATTAGGTTATTTCAACTTGAATAGATTCTGTACAGTATTTTCCCAGTTTACACACCAGAAAGACGCTCTTGTCAGCAAACAGATCGTCAGTAGTCAGCATGAGTGATTAAACTGTAGTGTGTGTGACTACAGTTTATGGATGCCTATACAAGCAGTGGTGTGGCTGTCTGAGCAAATCTCCATCACACATATTCAGTTTGTTCAATTTGGGAAATATTTTTAAAAAATGTGGAATCTTTCTCTTTAATGAAGCAAATAAATAACTTAAAATGCTTCAACCTTCAAATTATTTCACTAAGTCACATCCAAATGTATTTTATGCTATGGATATATTTTTCAACTTCTTAAAATAAGAAAGTGATTATTTTGCCACAATCAAAATATGTAGACAAACAAACAAACACAGCATTTTCTGTCATTTAAATATCATTAATGGTATTTGTTTTCTATTTTGTGAGGGTGACTGACTTATTAGCTGTCCTAGAATTGTCGTCTTGGACTTGTGTGCTGAACTGGGGCCTGCATTACAAAATTTACACAATCCTTGTACTGTTAATGATTTAGAACAACTTGGTTTAGAAAACAGATGGATGTATGAACATCAGAATGTGACCAGGGTGTCAATGAATTGCGGAATGAAATGAGATTTTCTGTTCAGTTCATTGTCTTGTCATCTGGAGTTGCTAAAATGCCAACACCAAAAAAGTCTGCACAGGACTTACAAATAATTAAACCCTTCTGTAACTTCATGGCAGTTTTCATACCAAGTTTGTGTTTTATAAATCCTGACTTTTGCATAAGAAATGGCTGACACATGTTTCCAAACATAAAAAGTTTTATACTTGTGTGCATAAATGTATGAGCACAGGTTTTCTACTTTTGTTATTTATTCTTATCATATTTCCTTGTTATTGTTCCACAGATCAAAGATGGCTGTCATGGAATGTGGTCACATAACTTAATGTATGTGGCCACTTTCCTAATGTGTTATGTCAAGTGACATGTCATGTTGCAATTGAGCCACACTGCATAAGATAGCCTGCTCAATGGTAAAACTCTCAGGTGTTCACCTCATGGAAAAATGGTTTTGATGGGATTTTTTTCTTAGGTTTACTCTTTTGATTGTGCTTTTTTGACATTCATTGTTTTGTTTATTTTACTGTATTCTGTGTTCCTGTATATATATATATATATATATATATATATATATATATATATATATATATATATATATATATATATATATATATATATATATATATTGAGTTGGGGGGGGGGCTAAGTCAGTCCGAAAGGGGTGGGGGGGATTTTATTTATTATGAGCATGTTCTTCTTAAGTTTGCATATGCTGGGTTTATGTCCAAATGTCTGTTGATGGCGTTCTCATTTGATAGCCAAGATTCGGCCAGCTCTCTGGCACTTTTGGTACTGGCCTTAAATCTTACTTGTACATTGTCCCAGTTAAATGTATGTCCTGTTGATTTAGTATGCGTGTAGATCAGTGATCGTGAGTCCTTTCTTCTGACGGTGTTGTGATGTTCATGTATTCGTGTTGCGATTCTTTTTGATGTTTGTCCTATGTATACCGCTGGGCAAGAACTGCATGGAATGCTATAAACTGCGTTTCGTGTTTCTACTGTTGATTTCTTGTTTTTAGCGTTAAAGAGGACCGTGCGCAGATTGTTCGTTGGTTTGTGTGCTATTCTGACGCCTGACTTGGCCAGGATGCATGCTGCAGCTTCAGACACCTTGTGGTGATAAGGAAGTGAGTACCAGGTGGGGTGGGGTTTCTGGTGCAAGTCAATTGTTTGCTGAGTTTTTTGGCATCTTCTGTGTAAGCTTTAATTAATGAGTGTTTTTGAGTATCAATTTGAAGTGAAAAGACGGAAGAGATAGCGTGTCTCATTCATTTTTGTCTCCTCCGTATTACAATGGGTGTGGACTCTTTTGAATAGAGTTTTAACACAGCTCCGTTTATGAGATACTGGGTGGTTGCTGGTGAAGTGAAATATCTTGTCTGCATAGCAGTATGGGTAACCACCCATACAATCAGATCGAGATTCAGACTACGAATGCTATGAATATATATATATACTGTATATATATATTTGTTACTGGACTGCATTTTGCCATATTCATTGTTTGTTTTTTTCAGTATCAAGGCTTAGGTTAGCAGGAAGATGTCCATGATGATTACACAGGTGCTAAAGCAAATACTCGGGAGTTTGACTTTTGACTGCTGTTTTAGGGTTGCTTTTTTGAATGGAATTATGGCCTATTTGGTTTTTGGCCATTATTTGCTATTTCCTTTATTTTGATCACTTCATTGTTGTCTAAATATAAATGCCACTTAAACTTCCTTATTGGGAAGCATGGGGGTGCAGTGGTAGCGCTGCCACCTTGCAGTAAGGAGACCTGGGTTCACATCCTGGGTCCTCCCTAAGTAGAGTTTGCATGTTCTCCTTGTGATTGCGTGAGTTTCCTCTCCCAGTCCAAAGACAATCTGATTAGATGGATTGGTGTTTCCTAATTTGGCCCTAGTATATGGCTCAGGTTTATGTTTGGATGTGTGTGTATGTGTGTTTGCCCTGCGATGGACTGGCAATCTGTCCATGTTTTGTTCTTATCTTGCGCCCTAAGTTAGTTGGGATATGCTCCAGCAACTTCCATGACCCTGCCAAAAAATGAAATCTAAACAAGTGAAAAGTATTTATATCATGACATTAAATCTTGTACTCCATATTGTAAGAATTATTGACTTATCAAAAAATTTGTGTTTACAAATATTTAGCTTACTTTAATAAATATTGACAAGTAAATTTTCCTTACCCCCTTGACAGATTTTTTGCTAAATAAAAACAAAACAACTCCCATTTAATTTTTTTTGTCTAATTTTTACATATACATATTTTGAAGTGACTGACTGACTGACTTTCATATTTGTGCTCAACACACAGTAGGCTTTTGCTTCAGCTTTTTCTTTCTTCTGACATCTGTCTCTGTTCTTGTTAAGTAAGATGGTTTGCCTTTGTATTTTGTTGACTCTCTCAGATATTAATAACTTCAGTGTTAGAGCTGTTTGAAATTCAAGAAACTACTTGGCAACGCCATGGCTTTAAGTGGACAAACCACTATTTAGATTTTATATATGCATTTTTACTTCTGAAGTGGACCATTGCCATTTTCAGGGTTGTTTTCTGCCTTACGCCCAAAGCTACAGAGTTAGGCGCTAAAATGAGTTTGAGAATGTTACTGTTTGTGAATTTATTTATTGCTTTATTTTTTTCTTTTAAAAAATTCTAAACATTTATTGTTATTTTTTGTTAACTAACAGTAATCAGGCACAAAGAAAAAATTAGGCAAAAGCTAATCAGCTAACTTTGTTCAATTTTCATCTATGTTCATAAATTAGGTCTCTTAGAAAAATGCCTATTACAATATTTAAAAAATCAAATAGAAAGGTAAAAATATTAAGAGATGGAAGTGTATTCTTTTGTTTTTAAAGTTACCTTTCTTTAGTGTCCGGTTTCTTTGAAGCTGACCAACCAGCAGGACTGTTATTAGGAAGAGAAGCGCTCCGAGGACAATACAGACAATCATGAGGATGGGCTGCTCTTTGGAACCCTTGATATTGGAGACTTCTGTTCAAAAATATTAAATAAAAAGAACTGAGACACACCAGCTACTGTCTGATCTACCAACAGACATGATAATAACAAGACCATAAAGACGAGAACAAAAGTGACTTTACAGATGTGAAGCTGACCTTTTGGTATTGGAGTCGTGTTATCCTGTGCAAATCCTAAAGAAGAAAATAAAAATTAATTGAATGGCCCACAGTTAACCGGTGGATAAAAGGACCTTTGAGCTTTCAGGATTTTTAGGAAAGACCACCGTCTAAAAATATTCCAGTAATATAAATTCATGGCTGTTGTGCCTTAGCTTCCATTTTTGAGTCTTCCTTAGAATCAGAAGAGTCTTCCTTCTGATTCTAAGTTAATAGAAGACTCTTCTGGTAATTATAGCCTGTATCCCAAATTGAAAGAAATATTTTCATAGTACTTTACCAAAATAATGGTAAATAATGTCCTGTACACCATTATGGACAAATATTCATCTGAGGGTAAAGAACCATCTATAGTCTGGAATTTTCTTTTTCTCTGCATTGTTTGCTTTAGATTATTATACCAGTACTTTTGTATGTGTAGCTTAATATTCACATGCTAAGAACAAAAATGTTTATGACATGTATGCATGTGTAATTTTCCATATACGCAATACATAGTGTTTTTTCATTTTCTTACGATAAAGTGAAGAAGTAAATCAGACATAATTAAAAACTGAGATGAAATTGTTCCTAAATTAATGTCATAATAATGTCAACATAAAAAGTAATAATCTTTATCATTATTAAGTAGTGTAATCTCTGTTTGTTTGTTGTTTATGTATTTGGACACAATAACAGTAAACTGTTCAGAGATCATCCTCCCATCCAGAGGGAGGTCAACGATTACTCTGTGAACAAAAATTAATTACCCTGCAACAAGCCCACCTATACATCTGACTAAAGAAAAATGAATCAAAGAACTACTGAGCAGTGCATTGTGAGCAAGCACAGAACACGTACCTAGGAGCTTCGAAGGTGTTTAAGTATAATCTACAGTCCTTTTAGGCCAAAGTCCAATTGGTGGTCTGATTAATAGCATTAACTATCCATCCATCCATTATCCAACCCACTATATCCTAACTACAGGGTCACGGGGGTCTGCTGGAGCCAATCCCAGCCAACACAGGGCACAAGGCAGGAAACAAACCCCGGGCAGGGCGCCAGCCCACCGCAGAGCATTAACTACACTTTCGGAAAAAGATGACATTGGAGCTTTTAGAGGTAGGGAGTTTGAATCTGGGGTGAATTTGCCTAAAAATCATATTGGATTGTTGTATTGATCCAAAGTAAAATATAAATGATTTTAACCTTTATCAGAAGTATTTAATAAAGTGAATTTGAAATCAACTTTCAAAGCCATTTAAAAAGTGTTGATAACAGTGCGGAAAAACATGAAACACCTCATTAACACCCAGGCTGGTAATTTGTGCAAAGTGTAAATGTCTGCAGCAAGTTGGTTGCATTCTGTGACTCTATGATCTGCCCCTGCATGAACAAAATTTGATGCCAATGGTTTTTATTAATTAAGTTATTTAACTGTACTCAAAGACACACCCTGTAAACCTCTAAACAAACTCAGAACTTACAGATGTTGGATACCTTTTGAAATTAAAAAGAACAAAATGAGCTGTTATGTTT